>NC_057814.1:181665488-181935417 GCF_018294505.1 Triticum aestivum
TACCTCCGGCCCGTCCACCTAGTCATCCTCGGCCATGGGACGCAGCTACCGCCGCCGGCAGAAGGTGAGGTCAAAACTGCTGGCGGTGCGGAGCCCATCTTGCGGCAGCCTGTTTGTCAGCTCCGTCCGGCGCTCGTGGCTGCTAGCTAGCCAAGATAGCTCCGTCCAGCTGCTTGTCTGCAAGGTTTGCTAGCTAGATTGGCACGGTGGCGCGGCGGCTTGCTCGCGCGGCGCCGCGCTAAGGCCAGCCATCTGGCTCGAGCGAAATCCAGCGCGGCGGCTTGCTCGCTCATGAGTCACGCTCGGGCCAGCCTGCCAACCCGTGCGGAGGCCAGCGCGGCGTCCGGCTTGTCCGGCGGAGCGGCGGCCAACTCGCTCATCACTGGTGCCACCGACGAACACGCATCAGTACTGTTTGAAGTAATGTTCAGGAAAAATAATGATTTGAGGGGGAATAACAAGATAGAAGGTCAGATGTGGGTCCCTCGTGTCAACGGTCAAACAAAATGTGTTGGTTTAAGCTGCCTCGTCAGCACGGACGTGTGGGCCAACCATGTCATAAATGGGTTTAAACTAACCTAATCGGTAGGTAGTAGTTTTTGGCATGGATTAAGAAATTTTGGGTATGTTTTTGCTATTTTTTGTACAATAGATTCTTCCTAGGGCTGGTTCAAAGTGGTAGTTTTTTGTTAAATACTCTACATATTGTAAGTAGGAGTAAAAGTTAAGCTTTGGAACCCAATAAGCAAGGCTAGTTACATAGTGCATATGTGTACATGATTGAAAGTAAATATCAACCATGAGTGACTAATATCTTGATGGAAAACTCGAAACTATGGAATACTAGGGAAAAAATTGCATGGTTGGAAATACTAGCAATGTTCATGTGCGTTGCAACGAATCATAATTAGAATAATACTTATTCACAAACTTGATACAAAACACTCTAATTTTGATATACATATATCACTAGAGATATATTATGTTTCAATTAGAATATATTCCTTGGGCTGTTTTGGTCAGGTCAGGGAGGGATGTGGTTGGTTTTAAGATACTAATTATGGGTTTTTCTGCAAATTGGTAGACAAGTGGGATGTTTGTGAGAAAAGGCAACAACTTACCTCACAGTCGTTAGATGTAGATCTAATGGTCACAAATGACGGATGGCAGACACACCATCATCACCAACTTAGTCTTCTGTAGGAGTACTAGCAAGATCTGTGCATTGCACGGAACATCAAGATGCATTTTTTATAAAAACACTCGTTGTGATTGACCCATGCGGGAGTAATCCCATGTGTAAAAACTAATGATATCTCGAGAAATAGGAGATAAGGTGAAGAGGAGTGGGGCATGGTGGTGATTGGTGGTCGGACTGAGCGGAGGCATGGGGATTGACGACGCCGGCAGCGGCCACCAGGCCAGTTTGTTCCAGAGGCTTCCTTTCTTAATTGCTCAACAATGAGGTTGTTGGAGATAAGGATGAACGAGGGAAGGCCTTGTCTGCAAATGTGGAGAGGGGTGCGGGTATCTTTTAGTTTAATTTCCATCAGTCAGATATAGATCGGACGGTCTATATTGCAAGATGGCACGCGTACCATCATCACCAACTCGGTTTTTTATAAGAGAAGAAATATAAGTATGGAGATACAAACGTATTATCGATACTTGTTTCCGTAAACTAGCATCTACATTCTATTCAACGCCTCAGCATGTGAGGCCTTAGCACAATGACTTCTTGACTGTGTAAAACAAAGGTTTTCCCGTCGCCGATAAGGAGGGGGTGACGGCGGCGCGCTTTTTGGCTTGCTCTAGTCCTAGTAGTCATACTAGGTGGTCTAAGCACGTGTAGATTTATTCTTTTTCACGTCTCGTGTTCGCCGTACTGCCATGACTGTTGATGAATAGACGGTAAGTTATTCACGGGGAAACCCTTGTTGAGCGTGTTTGCGAGAGAGAGAGACAGTGTGCGTGTGTGATATGTCTAGAGACTGAGGCAATGATAACAGATTCTTTGTGTCTATGTGTGTGGAGGATAGAGAGAGACATGTACATGGGGCTTTGTGTTGTGTAATGTGGAGACACATATACATAATTAGAGAGTGAGTGTGTGAGATACACATGCGGACATGGGGAGAGATGAGGACCCAGATTAATGGGTGTTTGTGCGTGTCTGTGTGTGTTTGTGCGCGCGTTTGTGTGTGAGAGGGAGTGTGTGTATGTGGAGTAGAGAGACCACTAATGATGTAAACCTAGTATAAGGGAAGGGGGAATGGTGTGACATGTGCAGTAGCGGGATAGCATGGGTGCGGGCGGGGGGAGCAGACTATTTGGAAGAGACATCGATTGTGTGTGGGACAGGGGTGTGAGAGCGAGCGAGCGAGAGAGAGAGAGAGAGAGCTAGCGACGGAGAGAGAGAGAGAGAGAGAGAGAGAGGAAGAGAGGGGGCGAGAGAGGGGGCGTTTGTGTCCATAAATGGCGTATAGATAGGGAGACAATGTTGATGTTGTTTGAAATTGGCCTATGTACGAAGACGCAAGGGAAGCGAGTCATCGTGTGTGTGATAGGGACTTCATGAGAGATCTAGAATAGACGGTGTAGAGAACAATGTGCGAGATCGAGAACGAGGATACATTAGGGAGCTATGGAAAGAGTCACGACATATATGTATACAGGGAGGAGCTGGGGCGGGTCCGCATGTGGGAGAGATAGAAAGAGGAGAGTGGTGCACAAGGAGACAAAGTGTGCTTGTTTTGCAGTGGGGGTGGTGTGTGAGGTGAGTGTGCGAGAACCACATAACTAGGGAGATAGACGTTTGGGGCGACGTTTTGTGTGTATGGGAAAGATACACTCTACATAGTGCATGTGCTTGGGAAAGAGAAATGCCGGGAGACCTATCTAGAGAGTGGGGGAAGAGATGTGTGCATGCCCAAGATACAAAGTGATAGAGACCTATATGGGGGTCCGGACTTTAGAAGAGAGAGGGGTATTAATGTGCTCGTGTGTTGGTGTTTGGGGGAGAGAACGACTTGTCTCTCTCTGTGTGTGTGGGGGGGGGGGCGACGAGGGGTGGGGGCGACGAGGGGGGGTTGGCTTCAGATAAAGAGTGAGGTGTCTATATTTGAGGACTTTAGCGTAATTGAGATATACATGGTCAATAGTGTGTGCACTCAAGGTTGATCAATTTGGTTCAAAATTTGGACTATGAGATAATGATACTTTTGAACATGCGTGATATACTTTGATGTACCAGAATTACAAACCTAAGATTGGAATTTTGGAATTCGACTCCATCATTAGCTTTTGTAATTCATTTAAACGGAGGTACATTTTAAGCCGGGATTTCGTGATTTCAAATTCATATATCAAACCTAGAGATATACACATACGAGCATGTTCAAACTTTATAATCATCCACTTTATTCATACACATAGACATTTTTGCTTTTGTCATCATATTTAGGATAAACACATTTGGAATTTCATTTGAATTGGACCATATGATGGTATTTGCTTGTAGTAGCTCAATGATCCATATTTGAATTGAATGGACAATCTAAGTTTCGAGTTGGAGACACTGATTTTCAAAACTTGCACTTTTTTTTGCGTGCAAAACAAACAAATTCACGGCCATGATATCATAGTCGGCCGTACAAGAGCAGAATATAATTTCAGGCGCCAAAAGCTTTCAAACTTCCCGCTCACATCGAAATATCTCGCGCCCGAAAGTTTAGCCCTGCGATATTCCTGTTTTACCCCAGCCACATGAACGGAAAAGGGCTACTTTGGTAACTCCATTTTTTTCCCCTCTTTGCCCCCAACATTTCCCCCAGAGCCCCTTCCCCTCCCCGACCCACCCCCCAACCATGGCAAGTCGCCGAATCTAGTCCTCCGGCGCAGCGGTGGACCTCACACCCCGACGGATCTACCTTCCGCACCTTGGAACCCCCAACTGCCAACTCACCACTTCACCGGAGCCGCTTCAGCGACTAGCTTGTACACCGCTCCAGATCTCCTTGACCACCATCATGGTCCACCACACCGGATCTGCTTAACCGGCGCCCTCGTCCACCACAGTGTAGGCCCTTCACTGACTCCCTCGTCCGCCGCAACAGATCCGCCTCACCGAAAGAACTGTACAACGCGCCCGCCGAAGCCTTCGTCCACTGCACCGGACCCGCTCCACGGACGCCATATTCAACTCCACCGGCCCTGCTTTACCGACGGCCGCAGCCTCATCAGGTTATTTCAATCTGTACTCCTTCGGTTTTCTCTTTATCGTGCAACTGTTCACTTACCACAGATGAGCTTTCTTGTATGTCGACAAGCGCGGCAACCGTAGCACCGGAGCCGCTTCAGCGATGGCGACAGCCGGCCCAAACTCAATCGCAACACGAGCACCATCGATGATCCTTAGCTATCAAGTATGCCAACGATACCCATACGCCGCCGAGAATCAGGTACTATTATCCAACGGCCGGTGCCTACGTTCACTTTCTTAGCATAAGCACCGCACCATTGAATTTCTTCAGGGCATCATTCAGCTTTTCATGAGATGCGTTATTCTTCTTGCACCTGTAGGGCCATACTTCTGGCAGTGAACATGTTACATGTGCTAAATTACATATCGGTGCACATATATTTAATATGCTTTAGTTTTGTCCTAAGTATTACTGTACTTCCTAGATATCACAGCCTAATATTTTGCTTCTTGCATGCTATATTAATGACAATGGTGTTGTTCTGATGCCACCTGTTGGTTCCATCAGACTGCTTCATGTTCTCTATGCTTAATTACACATCAGCAAACTAGCATGTGGTTCCACTGGTTTTTGTTCGTTTTACCCTACATTTTCTGATGCTAGCTATTGCATCACTGCTATGAGCCTCTGTTCATTACTTTTTTGTGTGTTCTTGATCTTCCCAAGTTGCATGACTAATTTGATGCTTCTATTAATTATGGAGCTGCCAACCCCATCAAGCAAAATATTTGTTCTTTTGGGGCTGGCACCTCGAACAAGCATAAAAATAGAGGGAAGCAGATATATTGTCGTGTATGCACACACACCCTTCTTTCATTAGTTTAGATGAACCATTGATGATCAATTCGAACTAGTGCATGCGATTAAAATTAATTTTACCTAAATAGAGGGTGCAGAATAAACTACTACAAGTAGATTTGCAACCACGGGATGCTGACGATATCTTCAAAGAACATTGCAACAGCAGCGAGGCTTCACAGCAACATATGGTAAGCCAGTGTGTTTTAGTACATGTGAAATGTAATGCGTGTGGGCTGCTTTCTTGGCTTGTGCCCTCAACCTGTAATCCTACAGAATAACAAATAGTTCAGTTGTCTGCTTTGCTGTATTGCTTGATTCGAATGCTTGTTTGTTACTTGTTACGCTATACCTGAGTTGGCCAATATGTCAGCAGTGCCTGCTGTACTATCGTAAAGAAATGCATGCCTAGTTCATTTGAGTCCTTAACTTTTCCTCTGAACTTCATCACAATACTGTCTTCGTAGTTTATATGAGGCCACACTGTTAAGTGCTTTCTCAGATTATTTCAACTGCTTAGATGCGTTGGCAACTTAAATATAGTGGTGGTACACTCCCTTTCAACCAGGGATGTCAACTGGGTCTCGTTTAATCCGATTAAAGTCCACTAGTGGTTTGGTAGTTCAAAAGATTTTTTGTTTTTTGAGGAAAATGAACCAGGGAGCTAGCAAAAACTAACTAGATGGGACTGGCGGATGTCGTTTATTTGCCACTTACATCCCTAGTTTCATCTTACCATTTTAATTTGTTTTCGGCTGATGCTGCTTCAAACCATTTAAATAGAGCTTGCCATGCTCGGCAATAATTCGTATGTCGTTTACCATGTAAGCTTACTGCCTGGATCATGCAATAACTATCTCTTACTTATGTCCAGCGGAAACCTTTCAGGATGCTGTTCACACTAGGACACAATGTACAACCCCAGAATCTATTTGTGGAAGCAGTGCGCCATCCATGTTACCAGATGGTAGCAGTTCAGAGGCAACACCGCCGGAGAGCAGTCTGAGCACATATATTATAGTTCTTGAGGCTCTACTAGAGGCAGAAAGAGATGGTGTGGCTGCCATGAATGAGGTAATCTCGATCTTGAAGCTGGAAATTATGCAATTAGCTGCACGCATTATGCAAGCAACCCAAGAATGGGAGGAAGTAAGAATGTTGCATTTGAAGACGGAGGAGGTCCTGCTACTTCTGCTATCTGAAGCCCAGGGTAATCCCAGTTCTTTTTTAGATAGCAGTTGAAATTGTCATTAGATTATTGTACTTGCATGTTGTGTCATGTCTCTGAATGGATTATGTTGTAAGACCCCCTATGTTATCCATGTGTTGTAATGATCCGAATTTTTTAGGCGAGGTAATCCTCAGTACTTGTATGATTGACATAAGGTGAACTGTTTTTCATGTGAGCATATTGTATTGGATGAAATAACTGTTTGACTCAAAGTGTATCCAACCTACTGAATTCGAACATCACGACATTTATAAATCATAATCATATATAAAGGTGGAATAAATCTTTGTTGTGGTTTTTAAGAAATAAATAACAAAACGTAGAATTATCTATGGATATTCGTAATCGAAAAAATAGGATTTGGATTTAGTTGCGAGGGCCCAGGGCAAACATCGAGTGCTAATTCTCCCAAGTTTTGAATGAAGCGGCTAAACACCCACTATCATTTGTGGGCTGCCCGAAGCAAGTGTTTGCGAGATGGAAATTACTGTCTACCCCTGACACTTGACATCCTTATCGACCGGATTTACACTGCTGTCGATAGGGGTAGACTAGTAACTTCAATCAGACGTGACACGGCGGCCTCTGAGCCCATTCAGACACGGTGGGCGCCAAACATGGGCGGCAAAACTCATTTGATTCAAGCTCGTCCGAAAGACATGTGTCTCTCCCTCCATTTCCCCATTCATCCACGGTGGGCGGCGAAACAAATTCTCCTCGTCCGAAATCGATGTAGGCTAATATTTTAAATAGGGGCAGATGTGTAACTTCCCTCAGACGTGACACGACCGCCCTACCTATCAGCCCCGTTCATACACCGTGGGCACCAACCGTGGGCGGCAAAACACCCTCTCCTCGCCCGAAATCGTTACCGGCAAATATTTGGGAGATGCGAGATTACCGTCCTATCCCCAACCGACGTGATGTCCGAAATTTTAAACGGGGAATAAGTTCATAACTTTGCCACATTTCAGACAAGCGCGTCCCAAAGTTTGAGATCCCCCCTCCCCCTCCATTTCCCCATTCATACACTGTCGGCGCCACGACAACCTCCCCACTGTGGCCAGCCTCCTCCGTCCGCCACCCCATCCTCCACCTTGCCGGAGCCACTACCCCTACCCCGTCGTCCACTGCAAGAGATGGGCGTCTCTCATCCACGGCGCCGGACCAAGATCCTTTCATCGTGTCGTCTCGCTTCATCGGCGCCGTCTTCCACTTTGCCATTACCGCTCCTACGACCGCCTCGTCCACGGCAACAGGATTTATCCCCCAACCCGGCCGTCTGCCATCTAAAGTCTTCTTCCCCGCCGCTGATAGCCATTGAAGGAAATATGCCCTAGAGGCAATAATAAAGTATTATATATTTCCTTATATCATGATAAATGTTTATTATTCATGCTAGAATTGTATTAACCGGAAACATAATACATGTGTGAATATATAGACGAACAGAGTGTCACTAGTATGCCTCTACTTGACTAGCTCGTTAATCAAAGATGGTTATGTTTCCTAGCCATAGACATAAGTTGTCATTTGATTAACGAGATCACCTCATTAGGAGAATGACGTGATTGACTTGACCCATTCCGTTCGCTTAGCACTCGATCGTTTAGTATGTTGCTATTGCTTTCTTCATGACTTATACATGTTCCTATGACTATGAGATTATACAACTCCCGTTTACCGGAGGAACACTTTGTGTGCTACCAAACGTCACAACGTAAATGGGTGATTATAAAGGTGCTCTACAGGTGTCTCCAAAGGTACTTGTTGGGTTGGCGTATTTCGAGATTAGGATTTGTCACTCCAATTGTCGGAGAGGTATCTCTGGGCCCACTTGGTAATGCACATCAATATAAGCCTTGAGAGCATTGTGACTAATGAGTTAGTTGCGGGATGATGTGTTACGAAACGAGTAAAGAGACTTGCCGGTAACGAGATTGAACTAGGTATCGAGATACCGACGATCAAATCTCGGGCAAGTAACATACCGGTGACAAAGGGAACAACGTATGTTGTTATGCGGTCTGACCGATAAAGATCTTCGTAGAATATGTGGGAGCCAATATGGGCATCTAGGTCCCGCTATTGGTTATTGACCGGAGACGTGTCTCGGTCATGTCTACATAGTTCTCGAACCCGTAGGGTCCGCACGCTTAACGTTACGATGACAGTTTTATTGAGTTATGATGTACCGAAGGAGTTCGGAGTCCCGGATGAGATCGGGGATATGACGAGGAGTCTCGAAATGGTCGAGACGTAAAGATCGATATATTGGACGACTATATTCGGACTTCGGAAAGGTTCCGAGTGATTCGGGTATTTTTCGGAGTACCGGAGAGTTACGGGAATACGTATTGCGCCTTATTGGGCCATACGGGAAAGAAGGAAAAGGGCCTCAAGGGTGGCCGCACCCCTCCCCTTGGTCTGGTCCGAATTGGACTAGGGAAGGGGGGCGCCCCCTTCCTTCCTTCTCTTTTTCCCTTCCTCTTTTCCTATTCCATATGGGAGGTGGAATCCTACTAGGACTAGGGAGTCCTAGTAGGACTCCACACTTGGTGCGCCCCCTCCTTGGCCGGCTGCCTCCCCCTTGCTCCTTTATATACGGGGGCAGGGGGGCACCCCAGAGACACAACAATTGATCCTTGAGATCTCTTAGCTGTGTGCGGTGCCCCCTCCACCATATTACACCTCGATAATACCGTTGCGGAGCTTAGGCGAAGCCCTGTGTCGGTGGAACATCATCATCGTCACCACGCCGTCGTGCTGACGAAACTCTCTCTCAACACTCGGCTGGATCGGAGTTCGAGGGACGTCATTGGGCTGAACGTGTGTAGAACTCAGAGGTGCCGTACGTTCGGTACTTGATCGGTCGGATCGTGAAGACGTACGACTACATCAACCGCGTTGTGATAACGCTTCCGCTGTCGGTCTACGAGGGTACGTGGACAACACTCTCCCCTCTCGTTGCTATGCATCACCATGATCTTGCGTGTGCGTAGGATTTTTTTTGAAATTACTACGTTCCCCAACAGCCATCACACCCGCATCACTCTCAACGTATCAGCAGGGGCCTACACGGCATCATAAGAGAGGTCGTACTCTTCCATATGTGCTTAAGTTATTGATCTCACCCGGAAAATAGATCTTATATTGTTTACTGTACTTTTCTTGTCCGTACCAAATCGTAGTGGCTAGTTGAATGCAAACATTGGTTGCGAAGTAGCTTTGTCCAGTTTGCACCTTCAGATCCGCCATGTCACGGTCACTATACTTGTAAAGCTTATGGTTTCCCCCCTTTATATTCACTACCATCATCGTAGGTGGTTCACTGCTTCGTGTCGCGCTAGCACTGCTCCTCAAGACCTCAACCCATCAAGCGAAACAACATGCCACTCATAATTCCAAAGCTTACGTGTTGAAATACGAATCTGATATGATGCTCATATTACTAAAACATTGAACATTTAATTGGTCACCTAATGTTCCTATATTCGTTTCGAAAAGCATGTGCGCCACCCACTGGTCCAGCTAGTTCACTTTCCTGATTTTACTCTTCATGCTTAAGTATCTCACTATCCTTTTCACAGCCTTAAGATGACATTCTTTAGGGGCTGCTTGATATCGTGCACACATGCACACACTTAGCGTAATATCGGGACGAGAGGCACATAGATATAACAATGAACCAATCATAGAGTGGTAAACTTTTTGATCAACCGGTTCACCATCTTTGGTCAAATGAAGATGTCCACTAGTAGGCATGGGTGTATTCATACCTTTGCATTCTTGCATATTGAACTTCTTGAATAAGTCCTTGGTGTACTTTGTTTGAGAAACAAAGGTACCTTCCTTAGTTTGCTTGATTTGCAAACCAAGAAAGAATTTGAGTTCACTCATCATAGACATCTCAAACTTCTCCGACATTATCTTTCCAAACTTCTCACTAAAATGCGGGTTAGTCGAACCAAATATAATATCATCAACATAAATTTGGCACACAAATAGTTCTCCATTAACCCTTTTAGTAAAAAGAGTAGAATCTATTTTTCCAATTTCAAAGCCTTTTTCAATAAGGAACTTGGTCAAGCATTTATACCACGCTCTAGGAGCTTTTTTGAGACCATAAAGAGCTTTGTGAAGTTTGTAAGCATGATTAGTTTTCGTAGGATTGACAAAGCCGGGAGGTTGCTTAACATAAACCTCCTCCTCAATCTCACCATTTAGAAAAGCACTTTTAATGTCCATTTGGTACAAGGTGATATCATGGTGATTAGCATAAGCAAGTAAGATGCGAATGGACTCAAGTCTAGAAACGGGGGCATATGTCTCACCATAGTCCATACCTTCGACTTGAGTGTAGCCTTGGGCGACGAGACGTGCTTTGTTGCGAACTACTTGTCCATCTTCATCTTGCTTGTTGCGAAACACCCATTTGGTACCAATGATGTTGCGGTTGTTGTCGGGCTTCTCGACTAATGTCCACGCTTGGTTTCTCTCAAAGTTGTGTAGCTCTTCATGCATGGCGTTTATCCAATCCGGATCTTCCAATGCTTCTTCAACCTTCATAGGTTCAATGCTAGAGATGAATGAATAATGTTCACAAAAATTAGCCAAACGAGTTTTAGAGCGAGTGATTCTCCCAGTTTGTATATCATTGTAGATTTGCTCAACGGGATGGTCTTTGGCGACTCTTGCTCGAACTCGTGGGAGCTTTTGCTTTGTTCGGGGTGGAACATCTTCTTCATCTTGTCCTTCTTCTTGGCCTTCTTCATTGTTGAAGTTGTCGTTCTCTTGTCATGGTGGAGAGGGAGGTTGATGAGGTTCATCTTGGTGTACTTCCTCGTTTTCTTCATCTTGGTGTGTCCCACTCGTGGATGCTTCCATGTCGACTCTTGGTTCACCTTGTTGTGAGGTGGAAGCTTCCACTTGGACGGACGAGGTACTCTCCTTCACCTCCGTTGGACGGATCTTGCCAATAGACAAGTCTTGGATTGCTTCCGAAGGGTCGTTGTCTCCTACATCAATTGGCAATTGATCTACTTGCGAGCCGTTAGATTCATCAGACTTCACATCAACTGTCTCTTCAACCTTTCGGGTGAAACTGTTGTAGACACGGTAAGTGTGAGGGTTTGAGCCATAACCAAGTAGGAAACCTTCATGAGATTTAGGAGCAAATTTAGAATGACGATGCTTATCAAGAATGTAGCACTTTGAGTCGAATACTCGAAAGTATCCAACTTGGGGTTTGTTACCGGTGAGGAGCTCGTATGCCGTCTTGCCAAGTAGCTTGTGAAGATACAAGCGATTTGTTGCATGACAAGCTATCTCAACCGCTTCCGCCCAGAAGTGTTTTGGAGTTTTGTACTCATCAAGCATCGTTCTTGCCATCTCAATAAGAGTCAGGTTCTTCCTCTCAACAACTCCATTTTGTTGAGGCATGTATGTAGCCGAGAACTCGTGTGAAATCCCTTCTTCGTCAAGAAAAGTATCCACATTTGCATTCTTGAACTCCGTTCCGTTGTCGCTCTGAACCTTCTTGATCTTCACTTCAAATTGATTTTGGGCCTTCCTAGCGAAGTTTTTGAAGATCTTTTGGACCTGCGATTTATCATCAAGAAAGAAAACCCACGTAAATCTTGAAAAATCATCGACTATGACTAGACCAAATGAGTTACCACCGAGACTCTTGTAGGCATTGAGACTGAAGAGATCCATGTGAAGTAGCTCGAGCGGTCTTCTCGTGGTCATGATGTTCTTCACGGGGTGACTTCCTCCAACTTGTTTTCCTGCTTGACAAGCACTACAAAGTCTATCCTTGTCAAATATAACATGTTTTACTCCAAGGATATGATCACCTTTAATAAGCTTATCGAGATTTCGCATGCCCACATGACCTAACCTTCTATGCCACAACCAGCCTTTAGAAGATTTAGCAATTAAGCAAGTTCTAGGTTGAGCCTTTTTAGTGAAATCAACAATGTAAAGATCACCTCTACGTATACCGATAAAGACCATTTTACGATTGTCTCTACGAAACACTTGGCAATCTACTTCACTAAATAGGACATTGAAACCAAAATCAGCAAGTCTAGATTCTGAAAGTAAATTGTACCCAAGAGATTCAACGAGCATGACATTTTGTATGGAGCTATCATGTGAGATGGCCACCTTACCGAGGCCAACCACCTTACCCTTTGAGTTATCACCAAAAGTGACATACTTTCGAGGGCCGTCATTTTCAGCAAGCTCACGAAACATATCTTTGTCTCCGGTCATATGATCAGTACATCCACTATCAAGGACCCATTCCTTTCCTCCAGCCATGTAGCCGCGAAGATTAGCCATCAGACCAAAGTGTCTCATCGCATCATCAAGATCATAGTCACTATCATCATCCTCATCATAGTATGCATGTTCAACATCGTCTTGTATTTGATCAATTCCTAGAGAGGGTAATTCATTAGATAAATGATCATCACAGTGGTCATCTTTATGAATTCTAATAGCTTCGGAGATGATATTGCTAATGATTCCAACATCTCCTTTGGCACGCATGAGATTGGTAAGCTCAAATAGACAATCACCAAACTTAGGATCACTGGAATTCATCTTACTCAAGGCAATAGACTTATGGAGAATTTCGTCTAAGTTTTGCAAGGAATAGTATGGAAATCTTTCCTCAAGAAATCTCCATATAGTGTAGGCACAATCAAGAGTAGGCAAACATCCAATCAAGTTTCTAGGCAAGCCTCTAGTGATAAGATTAACAGTTCTAAAGTTGCGGATCATGTCAATAGACTCATCAAGGGTAGGATGCAAAGGATCAACATGAGGTGCACAAGGGCTACTAATGTACTTGTTCAAATGATATTCATTGAAAATCTCAAGCATCTCATTTTTCCACTCATGAAAGAACTCTCCATCAAGAATAGACACTCTACATCTAAGACTCCCCAACATAGACTCATCCATCTTCCTCCAATGGTGATTAAACCAAAGCAATGGAGACCAAAGCTCTGATACCAATTGAAAGGATCGAGAAGAGGTGTCTAGAGAGGGGGTGAATAGACCCTTAGCAAGAAAAGTGACATTTTTCAATTTCTTTAAGTTGAAGTGGAGTTTTAGCACAAGTTTAAACATTCACAATACATATCAAGCAAGCATGATAAGAGTATATGAGCAGCGGAAAGTAAATCATGCAAATTGCAAGAATGTAAAGGAATGGGATTGGAGTGTGCAAACGCAATTGGAGACTCGGAGATTTTTTATCTGTGTTTCCGATAGGTGGTGCTATTGTACATCCACGTTGATGGAGACTTCAACCCACGAAGGGTAACGGTTGCGCGAGTCCACGGAGGGCTCCACCCACGAAGGGTCCACGAAGAGGCAACCTGCTTGTCTATCCCACCATGGCCGTCACCCACAAAGGACTTGCCTCACTAGGGTAGATCTTCACGAAGTAGGCGATCTCCTTGCCCTTACAAACTCCTTGGTTGAACTCCACAATCTTGACCGAGGCTCCCAAGTGACACCTAACCAATCTAGAAGACACCACTCTCCAAGAGGTAATAGATGGTGTGTTGATGATGAACTCCTTGCTCTTGTGCTTCAAATGATAGTCTCCCCAACACTCAACTCTCTTTCATAGGATTGGATATGGTGGAAAGATGATTTGAGTGGAAAGCAACTTGGGGAAGTCTAGAGATCAAGATTTATGTGGTTGGAATGGAGTATCTTGACCTCAACACAAGTGTAGGTGGTTCTCTCTCAGAAAATGTATGTTGGAAGTGTAGGCATGTTCTGATGGCTCTCTCCATGAATGAAGAGTGGGTGGAGGGTTATATATAGCCTCCACACAAAATCTAACCGTTACACACAAATCGCCAAACTCGGTGGGACCGAATCAGAAAACTCGGTCGGACCGATTTAGTTCATAATGTGACCGTTAGGATTTTCGGTGCGGCCGACATGATCAACTCGGTGGGACCGATTTCATTAGGGTTAGGGCATAACATAATCTCGGTGAGACCGATTACACAAACTCGGTGGAACCGATTTTGGTAATAAGCTAACCAGACAGTTGGTCAGGCAAACTCGGTGGGACCGATTCGCTCATCTCGGTTGGACCAAAACGTTACGAAAGGGAGACAGCGAGTTTGCATTGCGAACTCGGTGGGACCGATCGCATATCTCGATGAGACCGAGATTATTGCAATAGGCAAGAGAGAGTTTGCAATCCCACCTCGGTGATACCGAGATCCCTATCGGTGAGACCGAATTGATTAGGGTTTCTGGCACTGGCTATGTCAAGAGAACTCGGTGGCGCCGGATAGAAACTTTCGGTGGGGCCGAGATTGACTTCTAGTTTGGGACATATGTGGATGTGGGAAAATGGTTGAGGGCTTTGGAGCATATCACTAAGCACTTTGAGCAAGCAAGCCATTAAGCAACACCTCATCCCCTCTTAATAGTATTGGCTTTCCTATGGACCCAATGTGATCTTGGATCACTAAAAAAATGTAGAGTCCTGAGCTTTGAGCCTGAGCCAATCCTTTGTCCTAATCATCTCGAAGGGGTTCCACATCCTCTGGTCCATGCCACTCCATTGTTGAACTTATCTGAAGCATACTAAATGAAAGCATTAGTCCAACAAGAGATATGTTGACATTAATTACCAAAATCACCCAGGGAGCACTTGTGCTTTCAATAGACGAGGCCGAGCAGCGTCAAGGAGGGTCGCCGACGAGGAGGAGGAGCCGCTGCAAGCAAGGAGTGACGGTTTCAACTTGGAAAGGAAGGCGGAAACAGGGGAAATGTGGCTTTTGGTAACGGGGAGGGGGCGGGGAGGTAGATATTTCCGCGGAAGCCAGAAATTTGGAATCGCTTCAGCGGAAAAACTGGCATGCTAAGTGTCATCAGACACGGTCCCTTATTCAGAACTGTGTACGATATGTGAAAACATGACGAACGATTCAAATAGCTTAACCCGTGTGTGTTGAGTTTGAACGTCAAAAATTTTGGTTCGAATTTCCCTGGTTATGGTGGTCATCCATGTCATTGCATAATTTGGGTACACAAAGGAGACTAACTTCTTAATCGAGCAAGTTAAGCAATTAAACAGAGCTAGCTGACCTAAACATTACTCTAACAAATTAAAGACTAGTGCTCTTAATTAAACAAAACAAAGAGTACTACTATGGCTGGTGCTCGTCGATCTACGCTGCAGGCTCCATGTCCAGCTCGCGCCCGACGGTCTCCTGGGGAAGGGGCTCCATGGCATCCATCGCACCATACTCGGCAAGCATCTCGCCATCCGCATCCGCCATCTCTTTGGAAAAGGCCGCCACGAGCTGGGCGTGGGCAGGCGCGATCTGGGCTTGGACGGGCTCCATCGTCGCAAGGTATGCGGCGGAGGAACGAACGGCTGCTCGAACGCTCTCGGCGATTGCTAGCTCTTCGGCCGTGGGTTGCTGACCATTGTCAGAGAAGCTTCGTTCGATTTGTGTGACGACCGCCAGGAGCTGGGCGTGGGCGGCCTCGACATGGTCATGGGCGGCCTCCATCAGGGGTAAGGCCGCCACTGCGAAATGGACAGCTGCTGTGCCGCTCTCGCCAGTTGCTATCCCCGAGGCAGATGTTGCTGCCGCCACTTGAGAAGCAAGAGCAGCCGTTTGGGCTGCCTTTGCCGCCCGGTCGCAGATTGCGGCCGCGCTCATGCACCTTGTGAGCACGCGCATGGCGGCTGTGGCCGCGCTCTCACCGTAGTGGGCCACCGAAGTTGCCCTCACGACGCGGGTCCACGTGCCCATCTTTCACCGGCGATGATTGAACAGTGAAATGATATTTGGGGAGCGAGCTAGTGTGCTTGAGACGCCGGCTGTGGACTGTAGCCGACGCACCTTCTCGCGTAAGCCATAGGCGTACTATGCACCGACGGTGCTCCAGGATATTTTGTGCTGCATCTCACACGGTTGGTGATAATAAACGGTGTGCGATCTACTTGATTTTTCATCTTGATTTGAATTACATAATGGGGTCACAGGGGCAATGGATGGTGTTTGAATTGCTAGACCTTTTATCTGGAGTGAACATGCAACTATATGAGTGTCGTATGAACTGGAATTATTCAGGTTTCGTTTGAACATTTTATACATTAAATTGGTTTTCTAGCCATTTCAGGTGCACAATTCAAAATTAAACTACATGCACATGCTCCAGTGCACCAATATGGGGTGTAAAATCATATATGTGACCATGGGTTTATGCTTATCTCCCATGCAAGAAATGGGGATGAAATTCGAACACCACGGCACCGTGGCTCCCCGCCAAACGTCGATGTACTTGCTTTTGTAATTCTAGTAAATCAAAATTCATCCAAAATTCATGAAACTTGGCATGCTATCATGGAGCGGCATCAACATGTCGTGGTAAATTTTTTGTCCCATTTAGGGCAGGTTTGGGTATAAGCTTCACATAAACCAGATCTTCTCACAACAAGTGTGATGGTTTCGTAGGGAACGTTTCACCTTTCTGGACGAAACGATATCCGTTGCCTCTTCTCGATTTCAAATTTTTTCCTAGTGTCAACATAGAACAACAGGAGTGTTGTGTCAATTTTCGGGATTTTTCGGGGTTCGCTTGGACATTTTTATACATTAACTGAGTTTTCTATGCATTCATGTGCATAATTCAAATTTTAACTACACACACATGCTCTAATGCATATAAATTAGTTGAAAATTCAAATATGTGTCCTTGGTTGCCTGCTTAGGTCCCATGCAAGAAATGGGAATGAATGTCAAACACCCTGCCACCGTCACTCGGCCGCAAACATTGAGATACCAGGTTTTTAAATTCTAGTAAATCCAAAACTCGTCTGAAATTCATGAAACTTGGCATGCTATCATGGAGCGGCATCAACATGCCGTGGTAAATTTTTGTCCCAATTGGGGCAGGTTTGGGTATATGCTTCTCACAAACCAGAGCTTCTCACAACAAGCATGATGGTTTCGGTAGGGAACGTCCCACCTTTGGGGACGAAACGATATCCATTACCTCTTATTGCTTCCAAATTTTTTCTCGTGTCCCCATAGAACAACAAGAGTGTTGTGTCAATTTTTGTGAATTTTCGGGGACCGTTTGGACATTTTATGCATTGACTAAGTTTTCAATGCATTTATGTGCATAATTCGTATTTGAACTACATGCACATGCTCCAGTGCATATAAATTGGTTGAAAAATCAAATTTGTGTCCTTGGGTTCATGCTTAGGTCCCATGCAAGATATGGGAATGAATTTCAAACACCAGGGCACTGTTGATTGCCGGCAAAACATTGAGATGCCTGGTTTTTAAATTCTAGTAAATCCAAAACTCGTCTGAAATTCATGAAACTTGGCATGCTATCATGGAGCGGCATCAACATGCCGTGGTAAAAGTTTTGTCCCATTTGGGGCAGGTTTGGGTATATGCTTATCACAAACCAGCACTTCTCACAACAATCATGATGGTTTCGGTAGGGAACGTCCCACCTTTGGGGACGAAACGATATCCATTGCCTCCTATTTCTTCCAATTTTTTTCTCTTGTCAACATAGAACAACAGGAGTGTTGTGTCAATTTTTGTGATTTTTCGGGGTTTGTTTGGACATTTTTATGCGTTAACTGAGTTTTCAATGCATTTATGTGCATAATTCGAATTTGAACTACATGCACATGCTCCAGTGCATATAAATTGGTTGAAAAATCAAATCTGTGTCCTTGGGTTCATGCTTAGGTCCCATGCAAGAAATGGGAATGAATTTCAAACACCAGGGCACTATTGATTGCCGGCAAAACATTGAGATGCCTGGGTTTTAAATTCTAGTAAATCCAAAACTCGTCTGAAATTCATGAAACTTGGCATGCTATCGGAGCGGCGTGAACATGCCGTGGTAAAAGTTTTGTCCCATTTGGGGCAGGTTTGGGTATATGCTTCTCACAAACCAGAGCTGCTCACAACAATCATGATGGTTTCGGTAGGGAACGTCCCACCTTTGGGGACGAAACGATATCCATTGCCTCTTATTTCTTCCAAATTTTTTCTCTTGTCAACATAGGACAACAGGAGTGTTGTGTCAATTTTTGTGATTTTTCGGGGTTCATTTGGAAATTTTTATGCATTAACTGAGTTTTCAATGCATTTATGTGCATAATTCAAATATGTGTCCTTAGGTGTATGCTTAGGTCCCATGCAAGAAATGGGAATGAATTTCAAACACCAGGGAACTATTGATTGCCGGCAAAACATTGAGATGCCAGGTTTTTAAATTCTACTAAATCCAAAACTCGTCTCAAATTCATGAAACTTGGCATGCTATCATGAAGCGGCATTAGCATGACGTGGTAAATTTTTTGTCCCATTTGGGGCAGGTTTGGGTATATGCTTATTACAAACCATAGTTTCTCACAACAAGCATGATGGTTTCGGTAGGGAACGTCCCATCTTTGGGGACGAAACGATATCCATTGCCTCTTATTGCTTTCAAATTTATTCTCGTGTCAACATAGAACAACAGGAGTGTTGTGTCAATTTTTGTGATTTTTCGGGGTTCGTTTGGACATTTTCATGCATTAACTAAGTTTTCAATGCATTTATGTGCATGATTCAAATTTTAACTACATGCACATGCTCCAGTGCATATAAATTGGTTGAAAAATCAAATACGTGTCCTTGGGCGCATGCTTAGGTCCCATGCAAGAAATGGGAATGAATTTCAAACACCAGGGCACCGTTGATTGCTGGCAAAATGTTGAGATACTTTATTTTTAAATTCTTGTAAATCCAAAACTCGTCCGAAATTCCTGAAACTTGGCATTCTATCATGGAGTGGCATCAATATGCCGTGGTAAATTTTTTGTCCCACTTGGGGCAGGTTTCGGTATATGCTTCTCACAAACCAGAGCTTCTCACAAACCAGAGCTTCTCACAACAATCATGATGGTTTCCGTAGGGAACGTCCCACCTTTGGGGATGGAACGATATCCATTGCCTCTTATTTCTTCCAAAAAATTTCTTGTGTCAACATAGAACAACAGGAGTGTTGTGTCAACTTTTGTGATTTTTCGGGGTTCGTTTGAACATTTTTATGCATTAACTGAGTTTTCAATGCATTTATGTGCATAATTCAAATTTGAACTACATGCACATGCTCCAGTGCATATAAATTGGTTGAAAAATCAAATCTGTGTCGTCGGGTTCATGCTTAGGTCCCATGCAAGAAATGGGAATGAATTTCAAACACCAGGGCACTGTTGATTGCTGGCAAAACATTGAGATGCCTGGTTTTTAAATTCTAGTGAATCCAAAACTCGTATGAAATTCATGAAACTCGGCATGCTATCATGGAGCGGCATCAACATGCCGTGGTAAATGTTTTGTCCCATTTGGGGCAGGTTTGGGTATATGCTTCTCACAAACCATAGCTTCTCACAACAAGCATGATGGTTTCGGTAGGGAACGTCCCACCTTTGGGGACGAAACGATATCCATTGCCTCTTATTGCTTTCAATTTTTTTTCTCGTTTCAACATAGAACAACAGGAGTGTTGTGTCAATTTTTGTGATTTTTCGGGGTTCGTTTGGACATTTTTATGCATTAACTGAGTTTTCAATGCATTTATGTGCATAATTCAAATTTGAACTACATGCACATGCCCCAATGCATATAAATTGGTTGAAAAATCAAATCTATGTCCTTGGGTGCATGCTTAGGTCCCATGCAGGAAATGGGAATGAATTTCAAACACCAGGCCTCCGTTGATTGCCGGCAAAATGTTGAGATACTTTATTTTTAAATTCTAGTAAATCCAAAACTCGTGTGAAATTCATGAAACTTGGCATTCTATCATGGAATGGCACCCGACATTCTGTGGTATTTTTCATGTCCATTTTGAGAGAAGGTGCACTCGAATAATGACAGCCAACAAAGGCATTTTGAAAAAATAGTTGCCACTTTAATATCTCAAACGTTTGTATAATTCAAACCGTGTGCGTTCTGTTAACCATTCACGTGACGCCATGTGTCTTGGTTTTAATGGCTGTAGGAGGTGCCGTGCGGACAGCTGCTTGACCTTGACTGAACGGGAGGCGTGCGAGCGCAGTCCGGTGCGCAGGCTGACTGAGAGGCGTGCAAGGTGTCCTCGAATGCGCAGGCTCACCGGGAAGCGTGTGAGCTGTACACTGCACAGGCTCACTGGGAAGCGAGCCCTTTGACTTCCATGGCCGCCCGCCTTCCTCTCCGTGCGCGCGCCCCCCTCAGTGGCATGGGACGCCACCGTCGAACGCTACCTCTCAGCGCCACCAGCTGCCGTCCTCCTGCGCCCCGCACGTCGACCCCGGGACGACATGATGCAAAGTGAGAGCAGGATTTGTGCATCTCTTGAACGCAAATGGTTCCTTTGGATGACCCGTGTGCAACCACTTACAAAAAAATTGGTGCAATTTGCATCTGTCATATAGGGTATGTTACCATTTGTCAAACTGGAAAGATTGACATTTGTTGATCTAGTGACATTGCCATTTGTCAACCTTGTAACACTGCGATTTGTCAAAATATGCAGCTAAAAATCACTAGCAGTATCTAATTTTTGCAACTAAAATTCAGTAATTAAGCATAGATTTCATTCATAGATTAAGTAGTCGTTTTTAATTTATACTAACAGTTCAACTCGACAGTTGAACCGACCAATCTTTTCCCCAATTGTTGCCAACCACGTACTGAAATAGCTAGTTCAACTATATATACTAGCTAATTTTAAGTACGTTGTACAGTTCCACCACATCTATAATCAGATGAACTGAACAAAACAGCCCCTAAATACTACTACTACTGCGGAGGGGCTGTGTACTACTTCCGGCTACCTCTCCTCTGCCGAGCGCGCTCAGTAAGAGGCGGAGGAGGAGGAGCCTACCGATGAGCTGGGCAACCGCATTCGGTGGCTGCCGCTGTTGCAGATGAAGAATGAGAGAAATACGGACAAGAACGCCTGGCACAGTGTGTGGCATGAGAGACTGGATGAACAACATGTCAAGTACGCGGCCATGGACACGTACACAAGCTACGAGATGTACAGGCGGACCGTTGACATGAGGAACTGTCTTCTTCCTGACCCAGACGAGGGATCGAGCCACATAGCAGTGGCGGGAGCATCACAAGAAGTAGATGACTAGACGATCGTTTCTCCTACTTTAGAATGCATGCAATTGTTTATTGAGGTGTGTGCGAATGATCTGTATAGTCACTTATGTAATTGGATGTTTATTTCAGTTATATATACATGTTATTCTACTGTAGATAGAGCAAATCACATGACTTATTATCAGCAATCGTCTATGTTATTATTGGTCTTCGCACACATTTCTGATTACGAACCTGTTTGCCGCTTATCACACACATCTTGTTCAGTTCAACCATTTCCATTGTGTTGCCTCATCACACACAGTTCATCCTAGTGAACCGTATGCTATATATCGCACAAGCCTTCATCTGGCTGCCCGTTTCTTTTGTTCCTCCTCACTGCACACAGTTAAATTGAGCTGAACCGTATGCCCTGCATCGCACACGCAACTAAAATCTAAACCGTGTTTGATGCAACCGTCATCGCAAATGTTTTGCACCTTTTTGACGGTTTTTTACACCACCGTTTGCGATTATGGCATCGCACACAGTTTCATCCAAGGGTCTCTGATCGTAGTGTCGCGTTTGGACCATCCTGCAGTAGTGTGACTTCAAAAGCTCACAGGTTGTCTCACAACACTAAGTCGGTTCATTTCTCATCTCGGTGAAAAGGCACCGCTGACGGTGTTCTGGACCAGGGGGTACTCACCACGTCGTCTCCCTACCAGTGGGTCGGGTCAAGGACCCCCATGGCGGTTCACTGTTGGGCCAGTTCGGGCAACCCATGCCGCATACAAGGGATATTCCACAAGACTTGGCGCCCAAGACAAAGTCTCTTCCAAACCCTAGGCCTCTGGTGCATTATATAAATCGAGGCCAGGCTAGTCAATAGATAATCTAATATCATTAGAGCAATCTCGTGGTAGATACAGGTACTCTGTACCACACCCCATATGAATACAATCAAAAGCAGGACGTAGGGTATTATCTCTTCGAGAGAGCCCGAACCTGGGTAAAATCCCGTGTCCATGTTACCATCGTTCCAAGACCCCTAGCTTAGGGCCCCTACTACGAGATATGCCGGATTTGACACCGATATTGCTGCTTTCATTGAGAGCCTGCCAGGTGCTCGACACGGATCGATGTGATGATGAGGTGATATTTTTTCAGGTAGATCTATTCCATGTAAATTATCTCTTTTTGCATAATCGTTGGTTTCACGTCGTGTTACTTTATTTGCAAAAGGAGATCAAGTAATTTTCTAGCGGCGGCGGCCTTGTCCGCTACTTGCCAGTACGTCAGATCCGAGGTGTGATGCTACTGGAAGCACACCCAAAGGCGACCTATGCCCCGTGTTGCGGAAGCGATCCGGTCAGCGGCGCTGATCGCGCACACACAGTACTTCTCGTGTGCGGAAATACACCAGGCCGGCGTGAACTCATCTATGCGGAAACACACAGATTGTAGTATGGCCTATATAATGGTGCAGTCCTATCCGCGGCCGACGAACGCAACATCGGAAACTCGAACCGCCCTGTGAATTCAGGCTTTTTCACGCCTTCGCTGCGTGAGGCCGGTGCCCAGCATCAACATCGACTTTGGCGCCAGATACTGGTGGCCCATGCAGGCTATCAAGGCGGCAGGAGGCCTGGCGACCGAACTCTGTCCCAGCATTGGGGACGCGTGTCGAGCCTACCCGATCAGGGCCAGACTCATACACTGGCTAGATAGGAACTCACCAGCTAGCAAAGGAAATCCAACCCATGGTAATCCAGTGAGGAGACTGCGCAGCGCTAGTACTGCCCATGCAGAACATCGCACAGGGGCCAACCAGAATTCGGATCGATGGCAGCACACAGGGAGATCCGATCCTTTTTCTTTGTTTTATTCATTATTTAATTATACATGGAAATAGTCTACGCTTTGGCCTAGTGGTGTCGGGGGTTTCGTGCGACATATGCCAAGGGATGGCTTGTCATGGAGGGGGTAATAATATGTCGCCGGTGCCAGGAAACGGGATAAGGTGCAAACATGCCCGCCGGCGAATCTTACCCAGGTTCGAGGCTCTCCTAGGAGATAACACCCCTACTCCTGCTCTGCGGGGTCTCCGCATGATCACTCAAGCAACAATGGTGGCTACAAGCTTGCTCCTTGAGCTGTTTCTCTAGAGGGGGAAGAAGAACAAGGCTAGCCCTAACTTCCTCTCTCTATACATGGGTGTGGGTGGTATGAGGTCTCAATGAGGCTGAACCCTTTGCATGGGTGCCCTGGGGGGTTTATATAGGCCTACCCCCAGGGGTACAATGGTAATCCGGCCGGGTGTAGGACCCGACTGTCAGTGTCCGTGGTCGCCGGCTTCTCCGCCGGCCGCTGGGGCCCACCACCTGGTGGGCCCTGCTGGCTGTCTTGTACATAGCCGACAGGCCGTGCCCGCCGCTGGCGGGTCCTGCCGGCTGCTTAGTACTGTGGCAATGCCACTAATGATGTGTGCTTTGTCGGGGAGGCATGGCTACAGTACCGCTGCCTAGCGGGCGATCACTGTAGCCATTCCCCATCTCTTCTGATTAATGGCGCACGGACTTTGAGGGAGGGGGAGGGTCGGCTGCCTGGAGTCGGCCTCCCCCCGTGCCGACTGATGGGAGCTTGCCGCCTTCTGGCTTCTCACGGACAGGTAGGCCCGCCGCCTAGGGCCGTACCGACAGCCTGTAGTGGGAGCATGGCCTTCTCTGCCATGGGTGATGTCATGGGCTGCATGGCAACAGTACCACGCCTGGCGGGGGATGTCCGCCCTATACGCCGCACTGTGGCCACGCTCTGCCCTGGATTCGGGGGTGGCAGGCCGCACTGTAGCCACGCCCCGTCTCGTCGTCATAATGTGGTACAAACTTAAAGGGGCGGAGGAACTGCCTGCTAGGAGCCGGCCCGCTCGGCGATCGTCTGTTGCGCTTTGCCGCCTTCTGGCAGCCGGCGTATGGACCAACTGGCCCCAAGAAGGCGGCTTTTCGGTCTTTGATTCTTGAGGGGCGCAACCGGCCCCGATGTCTTGAAATACCATGGGAGGCTGATGAGGCTACCCGTGGTCATTTACTCCGACAGTAGTCCCTGAAGCTGGTGGGGCACCGCAGCTGAAAGAGGCGAGGGGCCTCAGCGGCTTCCTACTCTGAGTGGTTTATTGATCTTGCTTTGTCCGACTTCTGGAGCGCCGACTGTCAGGAGCCGATATGACCAGGCAGACCACCTGGTGGTTTTTGAAACGTCTCGGCGGGAGCCCGGTGGCGCGCCAGCCAGTCGCTAGGCTCGCCGTCAGCTATCCGTACGCCACGTGGCGCCAGCCGGCTGAACCGCCTGCCAACCCACGCATGTGACGGGATGTCGCTGCAGGCCGGGGCCCACCACTACCGGGCCTCGGCACGCGCGCGGATCCGCCTCGGCCGAGGCGAACGGTTGGGATCCTGTGGCATAATTATTTCGCGCCATTACCGTGCGGTAAATGCGGGGTCGTGGGGTCGCGGGCACAGTTAATCCCACGATCCCCACGCCCCCGTCCCCTCGGCTTCGCAGTCCAGGGCTATAAGTAGGGGGAGGAGGGGGCGGCACTAGCACGCGCGCCCTCCTCTCCCTCTGCCATTTTTCTTCCCCTTCTTCTTCTTCGCTGCCGCGGCCCGTCGTCACCGAGCCCAGCTTCTCCTCCGCGCCGTTACCTCGTCAAACTCGAGCTTCTATGGCGCGTGAGCGGGCCGGTGACTGGGACAGTTCGAACATCATCGAGGACCACATCACCTTCCTCCGCAACATGCGCCAGCTGCCTGGCGAGGGCTATGTCCAGGCGCGCATTCCGACGGTGGAGGAGATCTCGCCGGCACCGAAGGAAGGTGAGCGTGTCGTCTTTCGGTCACACTTCCTCCGTGGCTTTGGCCTGCCGGTGAGCGGTTTCCTCTGATCCTTCCTTCAATTCTACCACCTCCAGCCGCACCACCTCACACCGAACACGGTGGTGCTGCTGTCGGCCTTCGTCACGATGTGCGAAGGCTACCTCGGCGTTCTCCCCACTCTCTAGCTCTGGGGGGAATTTTTCTACACCAAACTCGGTACCTCTGCCAAGAACGAGGCGGCTCAATGCGGAGCCTTCGTCGCGGTGCGGCGCCCGGGTGCTGGGAACCGCTTCCCATCCCTCAGCTTGACGCAATCGGTCAAGCTGTGGCAAAAATCGTACTTCCATGTCAGGAACGTCGACCCGGTGATTGACTTTGTCAACCTGCCGGCCTACAAAGCCGGCCTGCCGACTGAGCCTCGCACCAACTGGGCCTTCAAGCCGAGGAGACTGTTGGCCGCCTCCGCCGCCGTCGTCGCCCGGCTGAAGGTGATGACGGATTCGGAGGGCCTCCAAGCCGCCGATTTGCTGACCGCCTTCATGGAGCGTCGCGTTCTCCCTCTTCAAGGCCGGCCTCATCTGATCAGCCGGATGAGCGGGCATCGAGACCCGTGCCGGATGTCTACCTTGGAGATGCCGGCCACGGAGGTGGCCCGCCTGGTGAACGAGATCTCGAACTGCAAACTCTCGAAGTCAGAGTGGCAGTTCGGCAAGTGGCTGTATTCCCGCGCACACCCGCCGCCTGCGGTAAGCTTCTTAGCTCTTGGTCTTTTCTTTGTCTGCCGGGCTCTGCTTTGCCGATTGATCAATTGGTCATGGTGCAGCTCCATCCAAACCCCCCAACAAAGCTCACTGTTCATCAAGGGAAGGAGGCAGCAGTGTTCGATCGGCTTCAGTTAGCAGCAGTAGCGAAGGAAAAGCTCGATCGGGTTCAGTTAACAGCCATCGATCAATCACTCGGGTTCAGTAACGCATAGCCTGCAGTGCAATCGCTCGGGTTCAGTAGGCGAATGCCTCGCTCGGGTTCAGTTAGAGCCCAACGCCTCGCACCCACATGCCTACATGTACGAGAGAAAGCACATTGCTCGTTCCCCGACCACCCACCTTAACCGGGAACTCCACGATATTTTCCTCGCCCTCGCTTCTACCATGGTTTTCTCCGTCATGGACGGCCCAAAGAATGTCATGCAGCTGCGTCTCTGGCCCGCCCAGGATGAAAAGCCCATTTTCTGTCATGATTTTTGTCATAGAAGTAAGAGACCACCACATCTACGATGATACTGGGTTTTGGCACAGTTATCATCATAGAAGTGTCATAAGCATGACAGAAAAAAATTCGTTCGGCCCAAAATATCGCGGATGTGTCTTTTTTTTGTAGTGTTTGTACTAAAGTTTGCATAAAGTTGAGACACTTATTTTGGAACGCAGGGAGTACATATTGGCTATGATCTGTCAATCATTGAGATGCAATAGCATGCAAATTAGCCTCCTTTGTATTTGATGAAATGTTGCAACAGGCAACCTTGGACGCAAGATACATGAAAGAAAAGCTGGAAGCCTCATAGCATTGTACAAATTTATCTCACTGAGAAATTACAGTACGTACTATACTAGTACTATGTGAAGAGTTAGGTGTCGCACGGTGTCCAGAAAATATGGTGATAGTGTGAGGTGGGCCATGTAATCACTGAGCCTGCGTGTTTTCACTGCTTTCGCACTCCTCCGCTGTAAGAATGGAGAAAGTTGTAATCTAGTACCTCCTTTTGCCGAAAGCATGGGACATCCAGCAGTCGTACCACCTCAGTAATAATGACCAATGAGCCGTCAAATCACATAGACCCAGCAGTAAGTTGGACGGACGAAGCAACCATCACTCTTGAATGCGCTTCTCCCTTCAACGCAGGCACTAGTGAGGGCGTGTCCGCTCTGCCCGGGCATGAATGCGGCACCGATTCTTTGGAGCGGCGCTGACCGTTTCGGGCGGGAAGCGTGCGCGGACGATGGAGGGGCTTTGGGTGGGCCAGGCTGGTCAGGAGCAGGCATGGCAGTTGTCCGCCTGTCCCGATCGGACGCCTGGAAATGAGAGGATGCACCGACTCTCGCGGCTAAATCGTACACTACACACCATCTCTCTGTTGGAGTAGGTCGATGTGTCGCTCTCTCTAATACACACACATGCTATTAAACACACACACACACACACACACACACGCACGCACACAAAGGTTCATAGAATAGGAATATCGTGCGAGTGCGAAGCCACAGGAAGTGAGATACAAATGCAGTACGTACAAGAAGAGAAGAGGTGACGAATATTCCATCAAACCTGGACTGAGGAGTAGTACTCCCTCCATCTAGGTGTTCAGTCATCTTACGAAAATCAGATATTCCCAAAATGTTTAGGCGTCGTCCATTAACTTCACATTTCAAGCCCCTCCTGGCCTTGTTGCTAGCGAGCGTTGTTACTTAGGGAGCGTTTGGATCCTTAGCAAGAACAGTTTATAGCCTAGCCGGGCAAGGTTAGGCGTTTGGAACTGTTAAAATATGTTAGCTTTTGTGGGCCAGCTAGCTTGGGTGGGCTAGAAAAACCTTTGCTAGCTCAGGAGAGCCAGATCGGCTCGCTTCCGACGGCAAACTTCGCACACGGAAAAATCGGCGACCCACTCATGACAATGATTTTCACGGGGCAAGGCTGGTAAGAAAAAGAACTAAATCGTTTGACCAGACAAGGTTGGCAAAGCGAAAGCTGGCTAGCTGGGCTAGCCGAGCAATAAGCAATGTAACCAAACGCTCCTTACTCTGCCTTGTTATCTCCCCTGGAAACCCAATGTATGGAGCGCAACTATGCGTTGATCAGTCAAGAAATCAAAGTCGGCTTGCATGCGAGTTAATACGTGGCCCTGCATGGTAGCTAAAACAGCATCTCTTAGTTGTTGTGATTAATTGTTGTGTTTGGAGACAGAAATCAGGGCTTTGATTGGAGGAAGGACCAGTCAAGTTTCTCCTTCTCCTCCAATCTGCTTGCACCTTGGTCCCGCTGCACCTTCTAACGTGACTTAGTACACCTAGACGGAGGGAGTAGTACGAGATACGGTGGCACATTGACTTAGGCCGAATACAAGTGCCCAAAATCATTTGAAGAGAGCAAAGTGTACAAACTAAATAATTAAAAGAGTAAAATGCACTGTTGCTCATTGAACTTATCGTATAAGTTCACTTTGGTCACTGTACTCAAGAATAAGGTCGATACAGTCACTATATATGTGATGAGGTGATTATACGGTCACTGCAAGATCGTATAGCTCTGTATTCATCCATTTTATAACTAGTCAAAGAATCCTCCTGGCGCGTTGTTAGATCAATTTTCTCTCTCTGTCATGCGGGTCCTACCTGTCATTCGGTGGAAGAAAGAAGTTGAACGAAAATAAAAATAAGCACGGGGGCGTGGTTTGAACCCTAGACCTCACACTTTATATGGGCAAACAGGCTAACTAGGTACACCAACCTCCAGTTGTGATTAACTAGTGGAAAATATAGTTTTCTACCTTTAGTAGCGGCACACGCATGCAGCGCGCAGCTTGCAGTGCATGCACACGCACTAGCACGGACTCAAGTCGCACGCTGACATTTATTGCAGCAAGTTCGTGCAGTACCTCGTCTGTTGTCCGCTGTTCCCGTTGTTGACCCTGCCACCTGAGGTCATTGACCCGTTGCTCCACTACTACACCAAGTCTGAGCTCTCGCTGCTTGTAGCGCAATGTATATAAAATCCATCTACGTGAGATGACATGGCCATCAATGATGATTATGATGACACCCACACTAGGTCGCTCTACTCGCCTTGTGCGCATGATTGCCGTGCGGCTGCCGAAGTATGACCCTGCGGCCTCAACTTTGTCGCCGGTCGCCGGTGTGTGCGTGATGTGTGCTAACTAGTGTGTGTCTGCCTGCACCGTGCTAGTGTGCGAGTGCATGCATGCGTATTGTGTGCACGTTATAATATGCATTCACTTAAAATAGTACATGAGTGAATAGAGGGATCAATTGGATAGTGTTCACGAGCAGTAGCGAGATGTGTGAGGTAAGATACACCGCTGGCGCTTTTAATTTTTCTTATTAATTTGTTTGTTTCACCCTCTGACTGGTGGGACCCAACGTACTACATGGAGAGAGTTAAGGTGACTAAGGCTACATTATTTCTGTACTACCAACACTGCTTTAAATCCCAAAAGACCTTACCACCAAAGCCACATGACACGATTATGATTTAAATCCCAATGACTCCCACACAAAAAAACACGGCGCGCTTGTCACACGAATCCAGGAATGTATAAAAGGTTATTTTCCTCTCGTTAAACATAACGTGAGGGTGGTGTAGCTGGTTAGCCTTTTCGCTCATCAAACTTGAGGTCTCGGGTTCGATAACCGCACATGAGCATAATTTTGTTTTTTTCGACTTCTTTCTAACACCCAATGACAGTAGGCCCCGCATGACCGAGAGAGAAAGTGATCTGGGGCGGTGCCAGGAGGATTCTTTGACTGGTCAAAATGGATGGATACGGAGCTATACGATCTCGTAGTGACCTGTATAATCACCTCATCACGTAACGCTGCATCCTCGGCGCTTGTTTTCTAGGATTTGCACTCTCCACACTCTCTCTCCACTATATATATACACGTTGGAGCCTCAGCGCTTGTAGTTGCTCTCTTCGCACTCTCTCACCCTCTCCAGTCTAAACAAGACTTCGTTGGCCTCTCTCTCTCCCCTCACTGCTGGTCAAAGAGCCGACAGGATCCGTCCGCCGGGATGGGAAGGAGGCTTAACGCTGTCGCCGTTGGCGAAGGAGGGAATCCACTATCTTTCACCCAGCGGCGGCGTGGGAGGGCCTCCGACCCCTTCTTCCTCGCCGTCGTACATAGTGTGGGCAGAACGGCCTCCGGTCGCCCACCGAACCACACCCCAAGAACCTTAAGGTATAATTTACTTATTCCACATGCATTGCTCTAGGTGCATGTGGGCTTTTTACGCTTCTGCACTCGAATCTAGGTGTTGGATCAAACAAGAAAGCAGTGGGGAAAGTTGTATAGCATGAATCTAGGACGTGGTTCAAAGAGGAAAGGAAGGGGGAAAGTTGTGGGGAAAGTTGTATAACATGAATCTAGGACGTGGTTCAAAGAGGAAAGGAAGGGGGAAGTACTAGTACAGACTGGCTATCCAGCACCTACGTTGGTCGAAAAGGGAAAACAATGACAAACGTAGTACGCACATCTATAACAAACTAATCTTTTTGTTTTGGGGGACAAGGCTGTAGAGTGTGAGAAAGACTAGATTTGATGCGCTCACATAGGGAAAGGTGTCTAAAGATAACAAAACTGGGACCAACACAAATATGCTCCTTGGTTGTTTGTTCTTTGTTGCAACAGACTATGCATCACCCCTTTATACATCGATAGATGCACATTGTGCTGGTGCGTCCACTGTACCGTGCAACTCTTTAGCTGTTGTTAATCTAAGGCCCTGTTTGGTTAAAAAATCCTAGGACTTTTTTTAGTCCCAACTAAAAAGTCCCTAGTCCCTACCTGGGGTTCCAGGGACTAAACATGGACTAGAGGTTATTAAATGACATGCTAAAAGACCATGTTAGCCCTAGTAATGAACTAATAGAGATAAGGTGCGATGCGGGGCAGGGGCAACTGTTGGAAAAAGTCCCCAAAAGACTCTCCCTCAGGGTCTTCTTTCTTTAGTCCCAAATGCCCACTTTTAGTCCCAAAAAGTTCCTCCTGTTTGGTTTAGATGGGACTAAAAGGGACTTTTTTAGTCCCTACACCAAAAACTCCCTGTAAACAAACACCCTCTAATAATGCTGCTGGAAAATTGATGCAATGCCACAATTAAAAGCAAATTACATGTTTAACGAATTTTATTGTTAATATAATCTCTCTATTAATATGAATCAACGCTACCATTTGAGAAATGCTACTGTCTTGCTTTCTTTCCCATTTAGATAAGTTAGATGCTTCTTTTTGTTGGCTTCTGTGTCATCCACCGTTATTGACCACTAGTTGTTTCCTTTGCACCTCTGTGTAAACAGGGTTATCTACTTCACCTCGTTGCTATTGTGACCTAAATGGCACACCGACAACGTTGCTTGATTGCTTGATCTTAGTGGAACTGCACAAGAGGAGATCTTACTTCCTACCTGTGTTGGCACATTTGGTTCAAATCTTTTTCTCGTGAGTTGTTTGAATTCCGCGTCATGAGAGGTCAGTACTAGCCTTCTTTCACATGATTGTGCAGTGTGCTTTCATATGTTGTGCTACTTATACGGCAATGTTGCTTCATTTTAGTGAACTGCACAAATGGAGATAGGACTTCCAATCTGTATGTGCACTGTAATATCCCATTGAGGTAAGATAAGGATATTTCACAACTATTGGCCTGTATTTGGCCACTTTCATCAGAAAATTAATGTCATTGTTTAGTGCTATACTTGTGCTCCCTAATTGACATGCCAAATCTTACATTGAAGGCGAAGCTTGTCTATTATTGAACAAAGTGATGAAGGGGAAGAACAAGCGGAAGAAGAACAAAAATCAACTCCTGGTGCTGTAATGAAGCACTGGAACTGTGATGACACAAGTAATGATATAGTTTTGCATCTTAATTTATTGCTATGGCTGGTTCAAGCAATTGTTTTGCCACTGATTTGATGCCACTCTTAATGTAATATGTAATTATCTCTACTTGTGCAAACAGGGATCTTCTTTGAAGATATCATATATTTTAGTGGAACTACACAAGAAGATATGTTGGAAACATTAAACTAATCGAGGAGTATATAGTAAGCATGGCAACCACAGTAGATAACAATAGATGGTTCCAGAGAAGTGCTTGATCTGTATGCTCTACACAATAAGCCTGCTGACAAAGGTTAGTACTCGGCCACGGATTTCATCCATATGATTGAGCTTTGTCATCTCTATTGGTGTTGTGCTACTGTTTAGATACTGTCATGAGAAAGTGGTATTGTCCTTCAGAAGTGCTTCATCTGTGTTGTTTTAAATATTTCCTTTCCTTTTTTCGAGCAAACAGGGATGCTAGCATTTAGTTGTCCTCTTATCTTTGCACAACAGGATCATCCTCCTCTGAAGAAGAATATGGAGTACGTGAAGTGACTAGTTCCGATTATGCCAGGATGAAGAAGCCCAATCTGTCTTCTCATCAGAAGGATCAGTTGAAGGATGGTTACATTACTCCCCACAAGACCAAACTAACTTCAGCTCAGAAGGACTGACAGATCTCAATCTTTTTTGCTGTGATGCGCAAGTACAATGTTGTTCTAGGATTCTTTCTGGTGAGTTCCATTTTTATAAAAGTGTGCTCTACATGGACCATGTAGGTGCCTATTTAAACTGACAATTCATACTAACAACCTTTTTTGTATTTGTGCAAACAGGGGTGCTCAGCTTGATTTCAATGGGAACTACACAAAATGTTCATGAATACATGGAATCATTCATTTCCACCACAAGAAAGGAGGTGCCAATATGTTCAAGGCGTTGCAACATATAAAGGTGAAATCATACAAGCTACGCGCGAATTCGGTTGATTTTGGTGGAACTGCACAAAAAGAACAGCTGGTTTATTTAGCATGAGGTGCCATGTCAATGTACGAACTGATGGCAAACCCTGCCCATTCCACAATCGTAGGCATTTGATATTTTGGAATGGGAAAACCTTGTCAAAGTTTGCTCATTGATGTATGCAAAACAACACACATTTGACATTTTGGAATGGGACAACCTTGTCAAATTTTGCTCATTGATGTTAGCAAGAAGACATGCGTTTGATATTTTCGAATGGGACGCCCTTTGCTGTCAACAGCATCGATCGATTTTTCTTTATTCTTTAGTTGTGAAGTAAATATTGGCTCTGACATGTGAATCGCTGAGATGCATAATCATCGATTGTTTTGAATGTTCTCTATGAATTGCCAGGCCTGTGTGTTTGATTGCCATGTACAGGAACGCTAAAAAGCTTCTCAAACTCTTGGTACTCCCTCTGTTCCTTTTTACTTCGCATATTAGATTTCTTTCAAGTCAGTTGATTTTACATTGTGAATGTTCATACTTTTTTCTATAAGATTGGTCAAAGTAGAGATACTTTGACTCCAGACAAAACTTGTATGCATACTAAAAAGGACCGGAGGGAGTACATGTGAAACTGCTGCAAACGAGGTGATCACCCTGGGAATAACGCTAGTACGTATTGTTTTGCATGTTCATCCAATGGCAGTGATACAAGAATTCGAACTAATCGAACTAAATTCATTCATACACGGTCGGATTTCATATAAACATGCCGGATTTCATTACATTTCATACATTCCTCAACTTAAAAGGGGTGCACTGGAGGTATAATTAATTCACAGAAGCTAGCCACCTGTGTCCGGCTGAGCCGAACAGAAGCTTCTTCTCCAGCGGACTGAGCTTCAGTGACTTAACTGCAGGTGCAGTTGCGTAACTGACATGTGGCCTAGATGCCTATTGGGCCCATGTGTCAGTGACCCAACTGCACCAACAGTTAAGTAACTGAAGCAGCAACCTTCTCCAACATAGCTCTCCGACTACACGTTGCTGCCAAGAAGCTAATCGACCGTCAATGGTCAACCCGCATAGCTTTGCTTCAACCGGAGGGTAGCCTTACTTGGACCCGAGCGGCGGCGACCTACCGTGTTCTACTCTTCCTCGTTTTCTGTGTGGCGCGGCCTCGTTGGCAGCAGGGCGGGGCCTCGACGGAGCCGGCGATGTCCTCTGTCTCGTTGCCGGTGGGGCAGCGCCTCGGCAGAGCGGGGGAAATCCTCCCCCTCGTTGCCGGTAGGGTGGGGCCTCGGCTGAGCCGACGATGTCCTCTGCCTCGTTGTTGGCGGGGCGGGGCCTCGGTGGAGTAGGGCCTCGCCGAAGCCAGCGAGGTCCTCCGCCTTGGTGCCGGCGGTGTCCTCTACCTCGTTGTTGGCACCGCGGGGCCTCAGCAGAGCAGGGCCTCGTCAACGCCGCGGAGCGGGGACTCGTTGGAGCCAGCATTGTCCTCTGCCTCGTCCTCGGTCTCACCAAACAGTGCCTCGCTCGCTTCATCGCCCTCTTTGTAGGCGGCCGCAGCCTCCACCACTCGCATGCGGTATCGCTAGCGCTCGAGGCGGCCCTCGCGGGCGGAGCGGTACGGGTCGAGCAGCGCCTCCTGCTCCGCCCGCTCCGCGGCGATCTGCTCCTCCACCTGTAGGTGCTCCTAGAGGAGATGTTGGTTCTAGGCGGCGTCGGCATGCGCCTCTCGGAACTGCTCCTGATACTTCTGCCTTACCGTGTCCATGTATTGGGCACGAGCCTCGCCGATGGTCATGGTGCAATGCACCGGTGAGGATGGCGCGGAGGAGGGGGTTGGCGCCAGATCATCGACTACCATGTTCTCCATTGGGATGTTGTCGTCCTCCGGCTGCCAGCCGGCCAGCCAGTCGGCAGCAATGGCTGCCATCTCCTTGTGGTCCATCGTCCGCCCATCCCGAACAGTGCTGGAGCATGAGGAAGCCATGGTGGGCAGTAGTGGTGTGGACAGGAGAAAGGGAACGAAGGTGGATGACTGCGGCTATGGCCGGTGCAACAGTTTATATAGGAATGGTGGGTGGCGGAGGGACGGACGTGTGGCGCTGGAGTAGCTGCCTCGGCAACCGCGTATCATTAATGTGGGCGGCAGGCGGACGACACTTGTGTCGTTCGAAGGCGGAGCAATCGCCTGCACCGGGAAGCGGGGCGGGCGGCGCTGACCGTTTCGGGCGTAAAGCGCGCCGGTGAGGGAGGCGGTCTAGGTGGGCCAGGGCAGTCAGACTCGTGTTTGGCAGCGGGTCGGTCCAGCAGCTGGACATGCTGGCTCGCCAGCGAGCTCGCCGAGCTGAGCGACGACAATCAGACGATGGACGTAGCTTTCGAACAGGAGCCGGCGCCACTGTCCAAGCTGGTTCATGCCTTGTTCACCATAGAGCAGGTGCGGCCGCACTTCGACGCCCTAATGGCGGAAGAGCTACCAACGCAGGAAGACCTGTGCTGCAACCTCCGTCTCCTCAACGAGCACCGGTGAACAAGCGAACGACAATGTCATAACGGACATGTGGCCCTATGATCCTGGCTTCCCGAATGAGTAGCGGGCGCTATATCAGACCATCCGTAGGGCCCGCGAGGCCCTCTCCGTCGTCCTTCGAGTTGTAGTGCTCGCTGTGGTGCCGCCGTCTCGCGTTGTCAACATGATCAACGGACATGAGGAATGAGGAGATGACTTTACTTGGAGAGGATGACAGTGGGGACCCACCAGGGCCATAGCCGCACGTACGCAAGTGCCTCCTTATTATATACAACAATAAATATTTTTGCTTCCTCCTAGTTTCCTGACATCACGGTCCCACACCATTTTCAACCTATGTAGTCAATAAACGAGAGCATTGCACAAGGAGCGGCCGACAACTGGGACCAAACAGCTCGAGCTGTATTTGTGTTTTTGAGGTGTGAGCACTGCAGAGTTTTTCTTGAGCGATGTTTTCGTTGTTGTTCAGAGGAAAGCAGGGTATTAACTGGGCGGGCTGTGGCCCGTCTAGCCCATGCTAGATATCCAGCCCAGATATTAAATTTTTTCAAGCTGAAAATGGCTAGCCCAGCTATACTTTATTTTGAGGAATACCCAGGCAAGGTCAACTTGTTATTCTCCGCCCCGCTGGGCTGCAAATATTTCCTAGGAGGGATGCATTAGGCTGAACAAGAAAATGGGCTTTAAGAAATAATAAATGGGATGTAATTATAAAAATTGGGCAGTAACCAAAAAATGCACCAAACACGTAATTAGTTAATAAATTATTATTTTTGGATTTTGAAAATTTATATTGAAATTGTATTTAATCTGACTACAATTTTCACGATAAAAATATTCCGGATCCCATCAAAATGTGGGAAATTTAATTGAACTCTGTTTTGAGCGGTTGGTTGAAATTATTAATCGTTGTCCTAGCTAGAAAATGGGCTGTACTTTTAACTAACTATAAATGGGTTGTAGTAAATTCCATTAGAATTCAAAAATGGGATGCACATTCTTACAAATCGCAAATGGGCTATATGTTGTGTGCCACACACTTGTGGGCCTAATAAGTTGACGCGTCCCCTAAAAAAAGTAAGTTGACGCGTATGCTGGGCTTTGTCAACTTATAGTCAACACACGGTTCTAGCAGCAGTGGCCGTTGGATGTCCATCCAACGGATGTCGTGCTTCTTCTTCAATCTCGGATATTCTAGCTTCAGCCGCCCAAAAAATGATTCCTCCCCCTGACATCTGGGGCGCATCGTTTCGGAGGCTGACCTGTGGGCCTACTAAGTTAACGCGTACCAAGTGCTTTGTCAACTTAGTCAACATAAACGATTCTAGCTGCAGTGACCGTACAATGTCCATCCAACGGCCGTCGTGCTTCTTCAACCTCTGGTCTTCTTGCTCCAGCCGCCCAAACCAGTGTCGGTCGTGCCGCCTGCTCTTGCCTCCCGTGTCCGGCTGTGCTACCACCCCTGGCCATGCCATCCCTCTATACTCACCCACACCTCCTGTTATTCTCCAGCGACGGCAACCTCACACCATAGCCGAACCAGTCAATCCACATACTCCCCTCCGCGTGGGCATCCACTGACGCGTCTTCCCCGCTCCGCGTCGTTCCCTTCCTAGGCCTCACCGTAGTCCACCACCTTGGTGCTCTCGGCGCGGCGTGGTCAACGTGGTCAACGAAGGACAGCCATCGGAAGAGGACTTTAGGCGGTGAGGCTGACAGCTGGACCCACCAGCTACATCTTCGAACACAAGGAAGTGCCTCCTTATTACTCGCAAAATAAAAACGATCCCCCCCCTGACAGCTGGGACCGAGCAGCTATATCTTTGCACGTAAGGAAGTGCGTCCTTATCCTCCCTGACAGCTGGGACCCACCCGGTCAAAGTGCACGTAGCGTTGTCTGTCTGGTCGCGAACGTGTACGTACATACTGGTCGATCGGTCTCTCCGCAAGTATGAACCATGTCCGAGTAAGTAGCGGCACGTGTCGTTGTAGAGCACCCGACATAGCAGCTCACGCAGTCCCGTCTAAGTCATGTACACGTACGTACAACCATAAGGCAAAAAATATGGCCACGTACGTACATATGGGCGGGGTCTCGAGCGCGTACTCGCGCATATATACGGACGACCAGGGCTTGTGTACATGGAGAGGCAACAGACAGAAGCAACGACGTCCTGTTCATCGGGCAGCGAACCGGCTGGGTGGGAACGGAGAAACAGCGTCCTGTTCATCGGGAGGCAACCGACTGGGTCGGAGTGTGTTGTGTTCATCGGGAGCCAACCGGCTTGGACGGAACAGCCGATCGAAACGAGGACTAGCGTACCGCAGAATGGAGGAAACGGCCTTGGTTTGACCGGCCACGGTCAAAACGGGATCCTGTTCATCGGGAGGTGTCTGGCGTACCGCAAAACGGAGGAAACGGACTTCTCTTGGACATCCTACGGTCTAAATGGTGTCCTGTTGATCGGGAGGGGTGTGGCGTACCGCAAAACGGAGGAAACTGACTTGTGTTGGAGCGCTACGGTCGAAACGGGGGTCCTGTTCATCGGGAGGGGTGTGGCGTACCGCAAAACGGGACTCCACGGGATACTGTTCATCTCCACCGTCGTCTGCCTCCACGGGCTACTCTTCGTCCACCGTCGACCTCCTCTAGCGTCCACCTGCGACAGTTCATCCACGGCGTCTCCCCTCCTGCCCCCACCAGCCACTGTTCATCCATTCTCCACTGCTCCTCCACCGGCTACTATTCGACCATCCCTCTCCACGGGGCCTTGTTCAACCACCCCTGCATGGGCTACTGTTCATCCAGCCCTCCACCGGCTACTGTTCAACCAGCCCTCCACGGGGTCCTGTTCATCCAGCCCTCCACGGGGTCATGTTCATCCACACCCAACCGGCTCGATCCGGGTCCTGTTCATCCAGCGGCAACGGCTTCTACTACCAAAGGGTCCTATTCATCCAACCCCCCCACCGGGAACTTTTCATCCCCCCAACAACGCTCACTATTCAACAAGGGAAGGAGGCAGCAGGGTTCGATCGGCTTTAGTTAGCAGCAGTAGCGAAGGAATCACTCGGGTTCTGTTAATAGCAAGGGATCGATCGGGGTTCAGTAACGTAGCTAGTGCAATCGCTCGGGTTCAGTTAGAGCCCAACGCCTCGCTCGGGTTCAGTTAGAGCGCAATGCCTCGCACACACGCGCGTACGTGTACGAGAGAAACGCGCAAACCTCCGTGCATCGCTCAGCCCCGACCACCCACCGTAACCGGGAACTCCCCGACATTTTCCTCACCCTCGCTTCTACCATGATTTTTTCCGTCATGGACGGCCCAAAGAATGTCATGCAGCTGCGTCTCCGGCCCGCCCAGGACGAAAATCCCATTTTCTGTCATGATTTTTTGTCATAGAAGTAGGAGCCCACTACATCTATGATGATACCGGGTTTTTTCACAATTATCGTCATAGAAGTGTCATAAGCATGACAGAAAAAAATCGTTCAGCCCAAAATGTCACGGACGTGTCTTTTTTTTGTAGTGCACCTTGGTGACAATGAAGGGGCCTTCCCACGTGGGGGCAAGTTTGTGTGGTCGCTGCTGATCTACTCGGAGCACATGATCTCCTTCTTGAAATGCTCGACCCTTGACGTTCCCTGGATGGAAACAACAAAGGTCTTGCTGATAAACAGTCGGCCGTATTAGGGCCATCTCTTGTTCTTCTTCCGAAAGGTCAATAGCATCATGTCGTGCCTGCTCCGCCTCAGCTTCTGAGTATAGCTCCACTCGGGGTGAATTGTGGAAAGATCACTAGGCAGCACGGATTCAGCTCAATACACCATGAAGAAAGGAGTGCGGTCAGTGGACCGGTTTGGAGTCATCCTTAAACCCCACAGGACAGACGGCAGTTCAGTCACCCAGGCCCCAGCTGCATGCTCGGGGTCGCGCATTAGTCGTGGCTTCAATCGTTGAAGGATAGGGCCATTCGCCCTCTCAGCTTGACCATTCGACTGTGGGTGCGCAACGGATGTGTAGTCCACCCGACGGTGGCGCAGAAGTTTACAAACTCTTCCGAATCAAAGTTTGAGCCATTATCTGTAATGATACTATGTGGGACTCCATATCTGAATATCAACTCCTTCACGAACTTGATGGTTGTTCATGAGTCTAGCTTCTTAATAGGTTTAGCCTCAATCCACTTGGTGAATTTGTCGACTGCTACGAGCACATGAGTGAAACCGCTCCTGCCGGTCCTGAGTGGTCCGACCATGTCCAATCCCCACACAGCAAACAGCCATATGAGTGGAATGGTCTTCAAAGCAGATGCAGGTTTATTGGACATGTTCACGTAGAACTAGCATCCTTCACAATGCTGGACAATCTCCTTTGCAGCTTCATTGGGACGCGGCCAGTAAAACCCAGCTCGGTATGCTTTGGCCACAATATTCTGAGAGGATACATGATGATCACAGGTCCCCGAGTGGATCTCTTCAAAAATCAGTCGACCTTCTTTTGGAGAAATACATCATTGGGCTACGCCAGTGACACTCCCTCTGTAAAGCTGTCCATTTATCACTATGAAAGCTTTGGATCCGCGGACAATCTGACGTGCTTTGACTTCATCCTCTAGAAGTTCTTTCCTAAGCAAATATGCAATGTATGGCACTGTCCAGTCGGGTGTAATTACCAGCATCTCCATAACAAAGTCAATGACTACATGGACCTCAATTTCAGTCGGATTAGTAGGACTTATCGCTTGGGGAGGCTCTTCAGTGAAAGGATCCTCCTGCACTGACGGGGAATGGAGGTGCTCAAGAAACACATTGCTAGGGATAGGATTCTTAGTGGAACCGATTTCTGCCAGACCGTCGGCTCCTTGATTTTTGATTCGGGTATTGTGGTGAAGCTCCAAACCCTCAAACTTTTTCTCTAGCTTCCTCACTACATTATAGTATCCTATCATAGCAGGGTTTCTGACGTCCCACTCCTTCATCACTTGACTGACCACCAAATCCGAGTCATCTTAGACCATCAGGCGACGGACGCCGAGTGAAATGGCCATACGCAACCCGTAGAGGAGTGCTTCGTACTCAGCCTCGTTATTGGAAGAATCGAAGTAAATCTGGAGGACATAACTAAGTCGATCACCTCTTGGAGACACCAGGACCACTCCGGCACCGGAACCATTAAGCATTTTAGATCCATCGAAGAACATGGTCCAGTGCTTTGAGTAAACCTGAGTCAATTGTTGTTGTTCTATCCACTCAGCCAAAAAATCTGCAAGTGCTTAGGATTCGATCACCTTCTTTACTTCAAACTTAATATCCAAAGGGAGAAGTTCAACTGCCCATTTAGCCACTCGGCCAGTTGCATCCCAATTGTTCATGATTTCAGATAACGGGGCGTCACTGACGACTTAAACCGAGTGATCTTGAAAATAATGTGAGACTTTCTTCGCTATTAAGTAAATTCTATAGACAAGCTTCTGATAATGAGGATGCCTCTGCTTGTATGGAGTAAAAACCTCAGAGATATAGTACACCAGTCGTCGAACTTTGTAACCTTGCCTTCCTCTTATCGTTCCACTGTGAGCACTGTGCTGACAACTTGACCAGTAGCCGCAATGTACAAAACTAGAGGCTCTTTGCTATTCGGAGTAGCCAGCACCGCCTGGGTGGAGAGCAGAGCTTTGAGCTCAACAAACGCTGCTTCAGCTTCGGGAGTCCACTCGAACTTATCGGACTTCTTCATCAGTCGGTAAAGAGGCAGTTGTCGGTTTCAAATCCGGCATATCTTGTAGTAGGGGTCCTAAGCTAGGCGTCTTGGCACGATGGTAACATGGACACAGGATTTTACCCAGGTTCGGGCTCTCTCAAAGAGATAATACCTGATATCCTACTTTTGATTGTATTCATAAGGGGTGTAGTAGAGAGTACATGTGTCTACCACGAGATTGCTCTAATGAATATTAGATTATCTATTGACTAGCCTGGCCTCGGTTTATATAATGCACCAGAGGCCTAGGGTTTGGAAGAGTCTTTGTCTTGGGCGCCAAGTGTTGTGGAATATCCCTTGTATGCGGCATGGGTTGCCCGAACTGGCCCAATAGTGAACCATCGTGGGGGTCCTCGGCCTGACCCACTGGTCGGGAGATTACGTGGTGAGTACCCCCTAGTCCAGGACACCGTCAGTAGCCGCCTGAACCTGTCTACAAGTTGGGGACGCTCCTCTGTTCTCCTCGGTCGTCGGTCTTGAGAACTGGTTCAACAAATATACCCATCTTCGATCTTGAGAATTGCCGAGCTAAATCCGAAGAGTTCACACATCGGGCATCCGAGGAGCTCTTTAAGACTCCGGCCTTTATCAATGCTTTATTTATTTTTTACGCCATACCTCGGGTTTGAAGTGTCTCCCGTGCAGCGGTATCCTCTTGCATCCAAGCTCCAACGTCGGACTGCAGCCGAGGTGTCTTTTTGCAGCCGAGCTCCAACGTCGGACCATATCCGAGCTCCAACGCCGGACCGTATCCGAGCTCCAACGCCGGACTATATCTGAGCTCCAACGCCGGACTATATATGTGGTATCATAGATCACCTCGGCTCAAAAAAGTCGAAGGAGTTTTAGCCGAGCTTAATGCCGGAAATGCCCTCCATGGAGCCAACCACTTGCATCCGAGCTATATGCCGGACTGCTTCCGAGGTAATGCACCACCTCGGCCGTGGGCTGATTGTTTGCGGATTTTATTTCCGATTGGTGCCATTTATTTGCTAATGAGATGTATAGCCAGTAGCCCTCAAGGTGTGTGTCGGCCTAAAATCCAGGATGCACGTTTATAGGAGACAGTGATCGGCGGACGCGCCCTTGAGAGAGGATTATGAGAAGTCGTCGTAATATATTAGCTTGATGTTGGATAAGTCCCAGATGGTACCTATTGTTGTCTGAAAACGCGTTTTCCCATAGTTCGGTCATGCTGAACACTAAGCACTTTGAATTTTATGCATTGAATAGGCAATGCAGTAGCCCCCGAGCCACTTGTCGGGTGGCAACACCAGATCAGGGGATCGATGTGCCCCTTTAATATTTGTAAATGATAAGCCCGGAGCCCAGTAGCCCCCGAGCCTTAATGTGGGCACGGGTGGCCGAATTAAGGATCGATATCCGGAGTAAAATCACAAATTATGTGTAATGCTTCTATGTATCCAAGTACTCTACATCGTTAGTGCTCGGATCCGCATTGTACAAAAACTTTGCTGACCGACCACCGGCTTCAACCTCCTCGACCAGTAGGGGGGAGTGTTTTTCCTACTTTATATAGCCTTTATAAGGGCAAAGATTTACGGCAAACAAGGCAATCTGCCCATATGGTTTTATAAACAAAGGTACGCGGAGAGATATGTTATATTACTTTTTAACGTAAGAAACGTCTTCCAAAAAAAATAGCCCCGCTATCAGTTCCTTTCTTTGGGTTGTCATGCTGATCATGATCATGAAACCTCAACTCCGATCAATGTGGGAGGAAAATATTGAGGATTTAGTTTGGGGAAAGTTCCCAAACTATGTGGTCTTTAGTAAATCTAAATTTTCACTTCCGTCGCTGCTGACCAATTATATCCTTTAAGATGGCTAGCTTTCGGCTTCCCCCAGTCTGAGGTACTAACTCGGATGACCCGGTAGTAACAATCACAGAGTTGCTCCCTTTACTGCCTAGCCGAATGATCGGGAACGTATGGGTAAGCACAGGAGCCAGGCAAACCAACTAGGCTAAAATCTTAAGTCAAATTGATGCATATTTATGGCTTTATAACGATAATTATGGAAGGCATCGCTTGTATAATGAATACAAACGCTGATGATATATGTCTATTTTGACTCCGTTGCGACCGTTTATCATTTGAAAGTGGCCCATCGTCGGCTTCCACCCCTTTGTAGATGCTACGCAGGGTGTTTCTGCAATAAAAAAACAACCCTTAGCCGATGTCTCGGTGCCCGAAGGCGGTTGTGTTAGCGGAAACAAGGCAAGCAGATATGAAGGCTTTATAACTTCCACTAAGTCATATGAGCTTAAAGTTGGGGGGGGGCAATTACTAGCCCCCGGTTAGTGTTCGGCGTCAGCCGAGGACAAGCTAGTAACACTTTGTCCAATGTTATGAAAGGACCGTCGTTCAACACGGGGTGACCTCCATCGATCTATAGTTTAACATAGTCATCGAATCGCTGGCCAATTTACGCTTATTGTGACAACCAGTTTTCGGATTTCTCCACTAAGGCACTTGACCAGTTGAATCCGGAAGCACAATCGCAGTGGTTCTTCATTTACCCTTAGCCGAACAATCAGGAACGTAAGGGTAAGCATGGGAGCCGGGCAACCCAACTATTGACCAAAGACACAATTCAAAACCGATGAATATAAAGCAATATCCGAGAACATGTTGCCGAGGACTCCATGGAGTACCTCAGCTTTTGATGGGTTCGCCTCTAGTCGCAGCCCCCTGATAATATTGTCGATACTTTAAAGGCATTCAACATTGCACTTCTCAGGAACTAGTCCAGATATGGTTTTTGTTTTGACAATGCCAAGGTGGAGGGTGGTAGGAAAGATGCCGAGCTGCGGGTCGGAAAGGATTTCTCGAGCTGAATTATTACGCCGGGCACCTTGGTCCTGAGGATGTCACTCCTCCTAAAAGAAAACCACACAGATAGCTTGAAAGTGCCATAAGCTTGAAAAGCCAAAAGAAAAAACTTATGCAAAAATTGGACGTCCGAACTAAATCAGGTTTTTGGTGCCAATCCTAAAAATTGGTCTTAAAATAAACGTTTCCTTCCGTCATGCTTTATCATGACACATCCGATCTCTAAACTGCATGTCGGTCAGCCTTCGGCTTCAACCTCCATATCCCGAAGGAGGAGTGCTCCTGATAGGCCAATTTAGAGAACTAAATCAAGCGGCTTTAGAGAGAAACTAGGCTATCCGGCTATTGACCGTACACTCGAGTCGAAAAAGGAGTAGTAGAAAAAGACTGCGCAACGACTTAGGAGAAACAATTAAGATAGAACGGCTCGTATAAATCTAAGAGCCCCCAGTTAACCTGGGTAAGAGAAGTGTTTTTAACAAATAACATTTTTAACAAACTAAATTTTTTGTTTAACCCAAATATAAAGTTTGGTCGAACCAAACAAGAATTAAAAAATATAAAAACTGAGCATGGAAGCGACTTAGCTGGTTAATGTGCTCAGTGTCGATGTGCGGCCTTAGCTTATGGCGGGACGAGGTCCCAGCCCCAAAGCCGGTCTCGAGGTGGCGGAGCGAAGAGCTTGGCACTCTGAAGTGGCGACATAGCACGACCGATGTAGCAAGGTGAAACCCCCAGTCCGACCAAGGCGACGGAGTGGACCGGCAGTTTGACGCCAAAGTCCCTGGTGTGGGTTAATGAAGTGATGATGAAGCCCCTGGTCCAGCCGAGGTGCCGTGGTAGGTCGGTAAGGTGACGATAGAACCCCCACGTCAGCACATTGGTAGGCCGAGGTGATAGCGCTGCCCAACCCGAATCATTTACCTGTGCACAGAACATAGTGCAATCCGGATATAATAATAATAATAATAATAAATTAAAAAAATTCATTGCATAATTAATAATTTATGCAAAGTTAATAATAAAAGAAATATGGCCCGTGCGCCGAATACCCGACGAGGTAGAGCTCTCTCGGCGATGCCGAAGTTCCTGAGGCAACCAAACATGTTGGTATGGCAATTCAACCAACAAGGTGATCACACGAGCGGATTTACGCCAGCTAGGACGCCGACGTCAGCTTGCCGAAGTGACGCAGGTGAAGTAGATTTCCTGCTCACATGGAAATAGTGCAAAGCAAAAATAATAACAATTAAAAATTGCAAAATTTATTTATGTGAGGTTGATAATTCAAGGAATATAGCCTGGTTGTTGAGGTCGAATCAGCAACGCGGTGGCGTCGATGTAGGTCGGAGCTTGAGGGACAACGGTTTCGAGGCATTACACCGATGCCGTGATGAAGTTTCAACATACGGCGTAGACCGTGTCGCGCCGGCAGTGTCCGTCTATCTACTGATAAGAATCTAGGCTCCAAATTGTGAAATAATTAGCACACTTTTATCATACCCATGCTAGTAAGTGAGGGGTGTAGACCATTAATTGTGATACATGAAAAGTAGATGGAAAAGCAAACCACTTGTTGGAGTAAATGACCACAGGTAGCCTCATCAGCCTCCCATGGTATTTCAGGACATCGGGGCCGGCTGCGCCCTCAAGATTCAAAGACCGAAGGGCCGCCTTCTTGGGGCTGGCTGGTCCATACGGCCGGCTGCCAGAAGGCGGCAAAGCGCAACAGACGATCGCCGAGCGAGCCGAATCCTAGCAGGAGGTTCCTCTGCCCCCTTGAAGTCTGTACCACATTATGACGACAAGACAGGGTGTGGCTACAGTGCGGCCTGCCATCGAATCCAGGGCAGAGCGTGGCCACAGTGCGGCATACAGGGCGGACATCCCCCGCCCGGCGTGGTACTGTTGCCACGCAGCCCATGACATCACCCATGGCTGAGAAGGTCATGCTCCCACTACGGGCTGTCATTCTATCCCCTCTAGTCATAACTCTAACAACATTATCACTTTTCTTATTATTTAATTCATTGAGCAAATCATTTTGAGCTTTAAGCACTTGTTCTACTTGAGTGGTAACCACAGAAGCATGTTTACTAATAAGTTTAAGTTCACCTTTAACTCTAGACATATAATCACTCAAGTGTTCAATCATATAAGCATTACATTTCAATTGTCTACCAACATAAGCATTGAAGTTTTCTTGTTTAACAATAAAATTCTCAAACTCATCTAAGCATTGGCTAGCAGACTTATAACGAGGAATATCACCTTCATCAAATCTATAGAGAGAATTTACCTTTACTACCTGTGTCGGGTTATCAAGACCATGTATCTCCTCAATAGGTGGTAAATTCTTAACATCTTCAGCTTTAATACCCTTTTCTTTCATAGATTTCTTTGCCTCTTGCATATCTTCAGGACTGAGAAATAGAATACCCCTTTTATTCGGAGTTGGTTCAGGAAACATCCAATTATTATCATTACTCAACATATTATTCAATAGCAATTCAGCTTGATCAATAGTCCTTTCCCTGAAAACACAACCAGCACAACTATCCAGGTGGTCTCTGGAAGCATCGGTTAGTCCATTATAAAAGATATCAATTATTTCATTTTTCTTGGGAGGATGATCAGGCAAAGCATTTAGTAACTGGAGAAGCCTCCCCCAAGCTTGTGGGAGACTCTCTTCTTCAATTTGCACAAAATTATATATTTCCCTTAAGCCAGCTTGTTTCCTATGAGCGGGGAAATATTTAGCAGAGAAATAATAAATCATATCCTGAGGACTACGCAGACAACCAGGATCAAGAGAATTAAACCATGTTTTAGCATCACCCTTTAATGAGAACAGAAATAATTTAAGGATATAGTAGTAATGAATTTTTTTCCTCATGAGTGAATAGGGTGGCTATATCATTCAATTTAGTAAGATGTGCCACAACAGTTTCAGATTCATAGCCATAGAATGGATCAGATTCAACCAAAGTAGTTATCTCAGGATCGACAGAGAAATCATAATCCTTATGAGAAATACAGATAGGTGAAGTAGCAAAAGCAGGGTCATATTTCATTCTAGCATTGAAAAACTTTTCTTTTAGCTTAGCTAGCAGTTTCTTAAGATCATATCTATCCTTGCAAGCAAAAAAGTCTCTAGCAGTTTCTTCATCCATAACATAACCCTCAGGTACATCAGGCAATTCATATCTAGGGGGAGAATCTTCATCATCACTTTCATCAATATTACCAGTTTCAATAATTTCATTCTCTCTAACCCTAGCAAGTTGTTCATCAAGAAATTCACCTAATGGCACAATATTATCAAGCATAGAAGTAGTTTCATCATAAGTATCATGCAAAGCAGAAGTGGCATCATCAATAACATGCGACATATCAGAATCAATAGCAGGAGTAGGTGTCGCAAGTTTACTCATAACAGAAGGTGAATCAAGTGCAGAGCTAGATGGCAGATTTTTACCTCCCCTCGTAGTTGAGGGATAAATCTTGGTTTTTTCGTCTTTCTAGTTCCTCATAGTGATCAGCAGATATAAATCCCAAGTGACTCAAAGAATAGAGCTATGCTCCCCGGCAACGGCGCCAGAAAATAGTCTTGATAAGCCACAAGTATAGGGGATCACAACAGTTTTCGAGGGTAGAGTATTCAACCCAAATTTATTGATTCGACACAAGGGGAGCCAAAGAATATTCTCAAGTATTAGCAGCTTAGTTGTCAATTCAACCACACTTGGAAGACTTAATATCTGCAGCAAAGTGTTTAGTAGCAAATTAGTATGGAAGTAACGGTAACGGTGACAAAGGTAATAGTAGCAGTTTTGTAGTAATTGTAACAGTGGCAACGGTAAAGTAACTAAGCAAAGATCAATATGTGAAAAGCTCGTAGGCATTGGATTAGTGATGGATAATTATGTCGGATGCGATTCCTCATGCAACAGTTATAACACATGGTGACACAGAACTAGCTCCAGTTCATCAATGTAATGTAGGCATGTATTCCGAATATAGTCATACGTGCTTATGGAAAAGAACTTGCATGACATCTTTTGTCCTACCCTCCCGTGGCACCGGGGTCCTATTGGAAACTAAGGGATATTAAGGCCTCCTTTTAATAGAGTACCGGATCAAAGCATTAACACTGAGTGAATACATGAACTCCTCAAACTACGGTCATCACTGGGAGTGGTCCCGATTATTGTCACTTTAGGGTTAGCGGATCATAACACATAGTAGGTGACTATTGACTTGCAAGATAGGATCAAGAACTCACATATATTCATGAAAACATAATAGGTTCAGATCTGAATTCATGGCACTCGGGCCCTCGTGACAAGCATTAAGCATAGCAAAGTCATAGCAACATCAATCTCAGTACATAATGGATACTAGGGATCAAACCCTAACAAAACTAACTCGATTACGTGATAAATCTCATCCAACCCATCACAGTCCAGCAAGCCTACGATGGAATTACTCAGGCACAGTGGTGAGCATCATGAAATTGGTGATGGAGGATGGTTGATGATGACGACGGCGACGAATTCCCCTCTCCGGAGCCCCGAACGGACTCTAGATCAGCCCTCCCGAGAGAGATTAGGGCTTGGCGGCGGCTCCGTATTATAAAACGTGATGAATCCTTCTCTTTGATTTTTTTCTCCTCGAACGTGAATATATAGAGTTGGAGTTGAGGTCGGTGGATCCTCAGGGGGCCCACGAGGCAGGGGGTGCACCCCAGGGGGGTGGGCGCGCCCTCCACCCTCATGGACAGGGTGTGGGCCCCCTGGTGTTGATTCTTTCGCCAGTATTTTTATTAATTCCAAAAATATTCTCCGTGGCGTTTCAGGTCATTCCGAGAACTTTTATTTCTGCACAAAAATAACACCATGGCAATTCTGCTAAAAACAGCGTCAGTCCGGGTTAGTTCCATTCAAATCATGCAAGTTAGAGTCCAAAACAAGGGCAAAAGTGTTTGGAAAAGTAGATACGTTGGAGGCATATCAGGCCCAACCTGTCCGTGAGAAGCCAGAAGGCGGCAAGCTCCCATTAGTCGGCATGGGGAGAGGCTGACTCCACGCAGCCGGCCCTCCCCCTCCCTCAAAGTCCGTGCGCCATTAATCGGAAGAGAAGGGGAATGGCTACAGTGATCGCCCGCCAGGCGGCGGTACTGTAGCCATGCCTCCCCGACAAAGCACACATCAACAGTGGCATTGCCACAGTACTAAGTAGCCGGCAGAACCCGCCAGTGGCGGGCATGGCCTGTCGGCTAAGTACGAGACAGCCAGCAGGGCCCACCAGGCGGCGGGCGAAAGCGGCCGGCGGAGAAGCCGGCGACCACAGACACTGACAGCCGGGTCCTACACCCGGCCGGATTACCATTGTACCCCTGGGGGTAGGCCTATATAAACCCCCCAGGGCACCCATGCAAAGGGTTCAGCCTCGTTGAGACCTCAGAGCACCCACACCCACGTATAGAGAGAGGAAGTTAGGGCTAGCCTTGTTCTTCTTCCCCCTCTAGAGAAACAGCTCAAGGAGCAAGCTTGTAACCACCATTATTCCTTGAGTGATCATCCAAAGACCACGCAGAGCAGGAGTATGGGTGTTATCTCCTAGGAGAGCCCCGAACCTGGGTAAGCTTCGCCGGCGGGCATGTTTGCTCCTTATCCCATTTCCTGGCACCGGCGATGTATTATTAGCCCCCTCCATGATAAGCCATCCCTTGGCATATGTCACATGACACCCCCGACATTTGGCGTCCACCATGGGGCTAGGTGCACCGTCGTCCGGAGATCTGTTTTGGACGAGAACCTTGTTCCTCCCTAGCGAGCGCAGCCAGCCCGTCACACCTGATGGCTCTTGCGCTGACTCGCTGCATGGCGCTGAGCTCACCTGCGCGGTGAGCTGCCTCGCTGACCTCATTCGGCGAGATCCGCCTCCCCGATGATCCCGTGCCCGACGCGGGAGCAGCCAGCTCCGAGAGCTGCCCTGTCGACCTCCTTGGCAAGCTCGACATCGCCAATGAGCCGGCCTCCAACCTGGAGTCGATCGGCTCCACCGACCCGATGCTTGTCGACTCCGACACGACATCGCTTGACGCCTTCCCCACCAATGTGGTGATCATCGACGACCCTCTCCCTCGCGCCGACAGCGGCGGAAGCACCGTGATGGAGGTGCTCGTCATCAGCCACGATGGAGCCTCTGGTGGGGGTGCCCAAGACCCGCTCTAGGCAGCGCTACGAGATCTGTCTGCACCCATTGCAGAAGATGCCGATGCTGAGACGCTGGAAGCCCGCCGCGTCTCGCTCGTCGAAAGTGCCAAGAAGTTGGCCACCATCAGGCGCCTCTCAGAGGCCTACCAGTGCCAGATCGACCGCGGTGTTGGCGGCACGCCGGCTACTGGCGGGCCCACCCGCATCGGCACGGTCCGGCAGCGCGGCGCTGCCGTCGCCAGCATATTCGGGGTAGACCGCCCTGTCTATGCCACGCCCATGGAGAACATACGAGCTGCCCAGGCGGCAGCGGATGAGCTGGACCACCTCGAGGGCGACGAGCGCCGCTGCATGACGGTGCGTGTTCAACAGCTCATTGACGCGGCTTCCGCGCAACAAGAAGCCGACTACCGCGCTGAAGGACCCGACCAGCGGGTTGAGAACCCGCCCCCTCGCCGAGATCAAGGAGCTACCTTCCGGACGCCAACAGGTGGCGTCCGCGACAGACGAGACAAAGAGCCGGGTGCCAGCCGCAGCCGCACATGTCTCACCATCGAGCACGACCAAGATGGCCGCCCGCGAGTAGTGTAATGACGGGACGACTATCCACCGCCTCCTCCTCCGTGCAGGGAGAGGCGCGCCTCCCTGCCGCCTGTAGAGCACCCGACACTTGGCGACCGGTTGGGCCGCCGAGAAGGAGTCGGAGAGAATGACGCGTGCCACCGGATCGACCGCCTTGCTTGATCCCAGGCGCTAGAAGAAGAAGACGCGATGGGCCCGCCTTGTTTCGGCCCCCGCATCCGCGACGAGCCCATCTCCAAAGGGTTCTCGCTCCCACGAGACACGCCCAAGTACAACAGCTCCGTGAAGCCGGAAGATTGGCTAGTCGACTCCTGCACAGCCGTCAACATAGCAAACGGCAACAAGCGCGTTGTCGTGAAGTACGTTCCGCTCATGCTCCAGGGCACGGCCCGGACATGGCTGAACAGCCTGAAGCCCCGCAGTGTCAACAACTGGGTAGATTTCATTGAAGTCCTCATCCGCAACTGACCAGCACCTACAAGCGGCCGCCCAAGCCCCTCCAGCTCTCGTTGTGTGTTCAAGGCCCCGGCGAGTCACCCCGCGACTACCTGACGCGGTGGGCTGAACTGCGCAACTCCTGCGAAGGGGTGCATGAGGTCCAAGCGATCGAGTACTTCACCGCTGGGTGCCGAGAGGGCACCTTACTTAAGAATCGGCTCCTCTGCGACGAGCCGACTACACTCGACGAACCGCTGATCATAGCAGACAAGTACGCCACTGGCGACTCCTCCATGAAGTCGGAGCTCCGAGTGGATACTTCTGCGAAGGTGCTCCCCACGGCTCCTCAAACACCGGCTGGAGACAACAGTCGGCGCCAGCAGCCGAACGACAACAAGTGCAAGGCCCCGCAGCCGGCTTCCACCAGCCGGCAGGTGGCGACAGTTGAGGACCAACAACCTGAAGGACAACCACTCCCCAAGCGCCAGAAGGGCGGCAAGCCGGCCTGGTTGCCCGCTTTCTCCTTTGAGAAGACCCTTGATGCTCCCTGCAAGTTCCACAGCGGTGCGAAGCCATCCAACCATACGACCCGGAAATGCCACTGGCTCGTCCGCATCGCCAAGGGAGAAGGACTGCCTCCTCCACCTGCTGGCCCGCCGCCTCCGCCTCCTCAGCAACCGGCCGCCCGTCCAGCAGTCGGTGAAATCCAGGATGAATTCCCTGAAGAACATGGTGCCTATGTTGTCTTCACCAGCATGGCCAACGACAGACACAGCCGGCGTCAACACCACCGTGAAGTGAACGCAGTTGCCTCAACTGCTCCAGAGTTCATGCACTGGTTTGAGAAGCCTATCAGTTGGAGACGTGCTGACCACCCGGAAGTGATGCCTTCCCCGGGCTCCATGCCTTGGTGCTGGATCCCACCTTTGCAACGGACAGGCGAGCTGCTCGTTTCTCTCGGGTCCTGATAGATGGCGGTAGCAGCATCAACATCCTTTACCGCGATACCATGGAGAAGTTGAGCATCAAAGAGAAGCAGTTGCTGCCCAGTCGGACTGTATTTCATAGCATTGTGCCCGGCCTTTCCTGTTCACCAATCGGCAAGATCAAGATAGATGTCCTCTTCGGAGACAAAGACCACTTCCACCGCGAAGCAATTTGGTTTGAGGTAGTCGACCTGGAGAGCCCTTATCATGCCCTACTTGGCCGACCTACTCTGGCCAAGTTCACGGCCGTACTGCATTATGCCTACCTCAAGATGAAGATGCCAGGAACCAAGGGCATTATCATGATAAACAGAGACTATGAGAAGTCGTCCACCTGTGCTGCAGCCAGCAGCCGGCTGGCCGAGTCCCTTGTGATTTCTGCCGAGAATAAGCTCTTGGATCGGGTGGTGGCCATGGCCAGCAAGCAGCCGGACCTGTCACCAGAACCCAAAGAGTCAGAGACCCAGGGCTCCTTCCAGCCAGCCAAAGAAACAAAGAAGATCCCTTTCGACCCTGAGCACCCGGAGAGGCACGCTGTCATAGGTGCTAACCTTGATAGCAAATAGGAAAGCGAGCTCGTCGATTTCCTTCGTGAGAATCGGGACATCTTTGCATGGTCTCCCAAAGACATGCCGGGTGCTCCGACGGATTTTTCCGAGCACAAGCTACACGTCAGAGCATAATCCAAGCCAGTCGATCAACCCCTCTGCCGATTGTCGGAAGAGAAGAGAAGAATTGTTGGAGAAGAGATCGCCCGCCTGTTGGCAGCCAGCTTCATCATGGAAGTTTTCTTCCCAGAATGGCTCGCCAACCCAGTCCTTGTACTGAAGAAGAATAAAAAATGGCGCATGCGTATTGATTACACCAGTCTCAAGAAAGCCTGCCCCAAGGATCCGTTTGCTTTGCCTCGAATTGACCAAGTGATAGACTCCACAGTTGGATGTGAGTTGTTGAGTTTCTTGGATGCCTACTCAGGTTACCACCAGATCAATTTGAACCCAGCAGACCGCCTGAAGACCGCCTTCATCACACCATTCGGAGCCTTCTGCAACCTGACCATGACATTCGGCTTGACAAATGCCGGTGCCACTTTTCAGTGTTGCATGCAGAAGTGCCTCCTCAAGCAACTCGTGAGAAAAGCCCACGTCTATGTAGACGATATTGTGGTGAAGACGGAGAAGCGCGGAACCCTTTTGGAGGACCTCAAGGAAACTTTTGAGAACTTGCGCCGGTTTCAAATCAAGCTCTGTCGGATTTCGGGTTCCGGCAAAACCCTTAAGGTTCGAACACTGGGGTGTGCACGAAGATCTCTCCCTCTAGGTTGCTCACTCACCGCGCTCTCGAAGCTCAGCGCGTCAAACTCGAAGAACAGGGGACACAAGATTTTAAACTGGTTCGGGCCACCGATGTGGTGTAATACCCTACTCCAATGTGGTGTGGTGGATTGCCTTGGAGGCCGAGGATGAACAAGTACAAGGGAAGAACAGCCTCCTGTGGAGAGGTGTTCTTGAGCTCGGTGAGCTTGTGTGGTGGAGGATGGTCTGAATGATCCCTCCTAGATGAGTTGGGGCCGAATCAGTTGCCCCCTTCGGTGGTGGCTAGTCCTATTTATAGAGGCCCTGGTCCTCTCCCCAAATATTAGGCGGGAAGGGATCCCACAACGGCCAATTTGAAGGGGGGCAGCTAGTACAAGCTATCCTGACAAAAGGTGGTCTTCGCCTGCCAAAGGCTCTGGTGGTGACGCTGTCGTGGGCTCTGAGATGACCTCCGTCCTGCCGTCCTACTGGTCTTGGTCTCGTTGCACCGATATAGAAACCTTTGCCTGATGCCTCGGGACTCCTCGCCTGCACTTGCCCCTTTAGCACCAAAGAGGCAATGGGTACTCTGCGCCTGCCTGGTGCACACCTGGCGTTGGTCGTCACGGCTCATGTCACAGGAACCTCATGAGGTACCCCTCACTTTGATCTCTCCGCCACTCGCGAGCCAGCCTAGTGAGGCCGCTCCTGAGGAGGTCTTGTGTCGTCCGCCTCGCGTGGCCTGGCTTCGCTAGGGCCTTGAGTGTTTGCTGGCAAGATGGGCCATACCAGGCCGCTGGTGGAGCCATGCCGTGGGCCGCAGGCAGACAAGTCTGGGGACCCCCGTTCCCAGAGGCCCCGGGCCCAAGGCGTGCTCGAACTTGGCTTCGAGGTGAAACCAAAGGGCAAGTGCAGAGCACAGCGGGCACCAACCGCCTGTGGCCTTGATTGACGCGTGGCGACTGACGGGACATGGGCGTCTCCGCTTCCCCACGCTACCTCAGCAACTGCCCGATTTGACGAGTCCCTGGTACATGCAGAGAAAAACCATCATTATCTATGATCATGGGGGTCACCGGTTGGCCTTCTCCTGCTATAAATGATGAGGAGGGCGGAGCCCCCTTCGCCCATCTCTCCCCATTCTGCTCGCTTCTTCTTCCTTGCTTCGTTGCTAGCAGTGACACCCATGGCACCAGTGAAGAGGTTCTCGGTCGCAGAGAAGGGGAAGGCCCGCCAAGAGGGGCCTGGCTCGCCGCTGCCCAAGAGGGGGCATGGTCGCCCACGCAAGCACGTGGCAACCCCCGCCGTGGCCCCTCGCGGCCGCAGCGGCGCCTCTTCGCGCGGTGGGAGCCGCCAATGTCGCGGCAGCCCTGTCGCTGAAGGGAGGCGCGCCGTGGTTGCGCGGCCTCCCCGGCCGCGCTTCCACTCGGCGGAGGTGCTGACGGAGTTCGTCGTGTGGTTTGAGAACCCGGCCGGCACCTGGCTTCAGCTCCCGCGCTCCTTCGCCGGCGAACTACCGGCCCCGGGTCTAGGTGGTCTCTGGCTGCAGGCGGACGGCAGCAGCAGCAAGGCTTCATGGGTTGCGGCGGAGGTCCTCGCCACGGGAAACGCAGCCCTAGCCCGCGGCTGGCAGACGTTTGCCTGCGCGCGTGGCCTAGGCAGGCGGTGTACCCTCCACTTCAAGTACGACGGCAACGCGACCCTCTACGTGAGGGTATTCGGGGAAGATGGTCGCCGTGTCAGATGCTGCCCTGAGGACAATGATGGCGGCGAGGTGCTTGGCCTTGACGACGGCTATGACGAGGGTGAAGGTGGACTTGCCCTCGGCGCCAGCCGCGGCTCGTCCAGCTACGACGGCTCTTCCTTCGGAGACAGCTCTAGCAGTGGCGGCTATGACCAGCCACCGTGCCCGCTTCGAGGGCGGCAGCCGGTCGTCTCGTCACCGGGCCTCAGTGAAGCACGAGGAGGGGTCTGGCTGAGTCCAGGAGGGCGCCAGGGGACTACCTTCACGAACCGCTGCAGGGGCGCGAGCGGCTTTTGTTTTATTCTTTCCTTTCTTCTTGTATTTGAAAAATAAACAAGTATGGGGCCCTGCAAGGGCGTGCAACGAACCATGATTTCCAAATTGCTATGTTATGTTTATTGTTCCTGTGTCGTGTTGCAGCATCAGTGTTTTACGTAGGCGTGTAGAGGTAACTTATCTCGACGTGTTTTATGTAGTTTCCGCCTCGTGAGGCGCGCATCTCCCAGCACCTGGTGAGGCCTCCTTGCTGTAGGCTTGGGAGGCGTCGAGGAACTGCAAAATTTTGTTAAGAAACTCTTATTCTTCCAAGCCCAGGGCCCTAGGCGTGGCTGGCCATGACCCGGCCCAGCGCTCCGCATCGCGGTACCCGAGGGTCACGGATTTAAGAGAGGGAGGTGCGCCAGCTTGCGAGCTCGAGCAAGGGTGCCTCGCGAAGACCAGGGAAAACGCTCATGAGTGTACCTGTCCAGCCCCCTCGCTAGGCATGCGAGGGAGAGTACGGGTCAAAACAAAGAACCGAGGGAAGAAACAGAGCAAAAAGGCGATCAAACCAAGCCGACAAGAAACACCAAAATGCAAATTTCCATTAAATAGGGGCAAGCCAACTACGGAAAGCAAATGAAAAGCCGCGTCCGGCACCTAGTCTAGTCTTCTCACCAGCGCGGAGCTAAGTGCTGCCACTAGGACGTGGGAGGGAGCCCCCGAGTCCCGAGGGCGGCACTCCTGAGACTCTGGGGCATGTACAGCCCCACTCATTATTACGTGAGAGTGTCACAAGCGGAGACCTTCACAGGCACTGGGCCTTGCTTCTCAGGCGCTGGGCCTTGCTTCATGGGTAGAACTTCTGGAGGTGCTGGATGTTCCAGGCATTCTGGATGGGGACCCCGTCCTGCGTCTCCAGGTGCAAGGCGCCAGGCCTGGAGAGGTGGGCTACCCTAAATGGGCCCTCCCACATGGGCGAGAGCTTATGCAACCCTTCCCTGGAGAGCACCCGCCTTAGGATGAGGTCGCCCACTACGAGCGTCCTGGAGCAGACGCTGCGGCAGTGATACCGTCGCAGCGCTTGCTGGTATCTTGCCGCTCGGAGCGTGGCTTCATGGCAGTGTTCCTCCCCCAGCACGAGGTCCATCCCCCGCATGGCATCCTGCTGCGTCTCATCAAACGCCAGGACCCGCGCGGAGCGATGCTTGACCTCGTGAGGGATAACCGCTTCTTGTCCATAGACGAGGAAGAACGGGGTCTCGCCTGTTGTCTTGGTGGCGGTGGTGCGGATGGACCACATCATAGACTGGAGCTCGTCGTGCCAGCCCCTGTTGCGGGCCTCGAGCTTCTTCTTGAAGGTCCTGGTCTTGAGGCCTCTCAAGACTTCCGCGTTGGCGCGTTCGGTCTGGCCATTACTCCTGGGGTGCGCCACCGAAGCGTAGCAGATGTGCGTTCCAAGGTTAGCACAATATGCCTTGAAGAGATTACAAGTGAACTGCGAGCCGTTGTTGGTGATGATGCGTGTGGGGACCCCGAACCGGCTCACGAGACCCTTGATGAACTTGACCGCCGATCCAGCCAGGATGGTGCGGACAACTTCTACCTCCGCCCATTTCGTGAACTTGTCGATGGCGATGTAGAGGTAGCGGTAGCCCCCAGGCGCTCGAGGGAATGGGCCTAGGTTATCCAGCCCCCAGACCGCGAATGGCCACGAGAGCGGGATGGTCTGGAGGCCCTAAGCTGGCTGATGGATCTGCTTGGCGTGGAATTGGGAGGCCTCGCAGGACTTCACCAGCTCGGTTGCGTCGTTGAGTGCCGTAGGCCAGTAGAACCCGCTGCAGAATGCCTTACCAACGAGGGTTCGTGACGACGAATGGTGCCTCCAGTCTCCACCGTGTATGTCAGCTAGCAACTCGTTCCCCAGTTCCGTGGAGATGCATCACAAGGAAATGTCATTTGGCCGCCTCCTGTATAGCTCACCGTCCTGGATGCAGTATGCCGTGGCCTGTCGTGCCACCCGCTCCGCGTCCTCTTCTTTCTCCGGTAGCGTCCCTTGCATCAGGTATTCCTTGAACTCCTTGGTCCAGCACCCCTCCTGAGGCTCGAGCGCCAGGAGTAGGCGCGCTCCTGAGGTCGGGCCACAGGCCAGGGCTCCCTAGGTAGGTGGTTGGGGGAGTTCCTCCCGAAGCGGCGCTCGCCCTGAAACCGGAGGCGCTACCGAAGGCTTGAAGAGCCGCTCCTCGAAGATGCCTGGCTCTTGGGGTTGGCGCTTGGATGCCCTTTTGGCAATGTCGTCGGCCTCCTTGTTGGGACCACGGGGCACGTGCTGCAACTCTAGGCCCAAGAACTGCTTTTCCATTCTGCGTACCTCCGCGAGGTATGCCTCCATGTGCTGGTCCCTCGGCTCGTATACCTTGTTGGAGAAGTTGACGAGGAGCTGCGAGTCACCTCTCCTGGTGAGGTGCTTCACCCCTAGGGCCACTGCAGCCTTAAGGCCGGCAATGAGGCCTTCGTACTCCATGATGTTGTTGGAGACCTTCTCGCCCTGCTGGAAGCAGAGCTGCACGGCGTAACGGAGCTTGTCCTGAGTAGGAGAGATGAGCACTGCTCCAGCCCCCGCGCCCTAGCGTGCGAACGCACCATCGAAATACATAACCCAGCCATCTGGGGCTGCACTTCCTAGCGAGAGGGATCAGTCCTCGCCTGCTTCAAGCCCCCGGGTGTCAGTCCATTCTGCCACGAAGTCGGCGAGGGCGGCTCCCTTGATGAACCTAGTTGTCCTGAACTCCAGCTGGAATGCTTGCATCTTGATGTTCCATTCGGCGACTCTTGCAGCAGCGTTGGGGCTCCTGAGTACCCTCTCCAGCGGGTAGGCCGAGAAGACCTTGATCGGATGACCTTGGAAGTAGTGACGCAGTTTGCGTGAGGCCACCAAGAGCACGAGCAAGAGCTTTTGAGGCATGGGGTACCGTGCCCTTGCATCTCGCAGTACCGTGCTGACGAAGTATACTGGGTGCTCGACGAGGGCGGGGGTGTCGACGGAGCCTGTGTCTGCCGGAGGTTGGGGCGTCTCCTGAGGTGACGGGACCCCGAGAGCCTGGTCGCCCACCGGGGCCTCTGCAGGCCTGCGAACGCCGCCTTGTTGGGCCCGATCACTCGTTGGCGTTGCTGCAGCCTTTGCGGTGCCCTCTAAGTCCCGCATCGCCCCGGCTAGAGGTGTGGCATGGCACGGCAGACCCTTGGCCTGGCGCTTTTCCCGAACCGCCACTAGAGCTGCGCTAGCGGAGTAGGGGGTGGCGGCAAGGTAAAGCACCAGGGGCTCGAGAGGGCGAGGCACCACCATCAGCGGAGGGTTGGTCAGGTATCTCTTCAGGTCTTGAAACGCTTGGTTGGCCTCCGGGGTCCACTCGAACGGGCCCTTCTTCTTCATTAGCTTGAAGAATGGCAGGGCGCGCTCTCCCAGCTTGGAGATGAAGCACCCCAGCAAGGTCACGCAGCCCACAAGCTTCTGCATCTCCTTGAGAGTTTGTGGTGGGCTCATGTCTTCTATCGCCTTGACCTTCTCCGGGTTAGCCTCGATCCCCCTGTGGGACCCGAGGAAGCCCAGCGGCTTGCCGGAGGGGACACCAAACACGCACTTCTCGGGGTTGAGCCGCAGGTCCACCTGGCGCGGGCTCGTGAAGGTCTCCTCCAGGTCCTGAATCAAAGTTCTCGCCTCCCGAGATTTTACCACGATGTCGTCGACGTAGGCTTCAGCGTTTCTCCCGAGCTGCTGACCTAGGGCGATGTGCATAAGCCATTGGAAGGTCGCACCTGCGTTGCGCAGCCCGAACGGCATGCAAGTGTAGCAGTACACCCGGCACGGGGTCAGGAAGGCCGTCTTCTCCACATCCTCCACTGCCATCTTGATCTGGTGATAGCCTGCGAATGCGTCCAGGAAGCACAGCAGGTCGCACTCGGTGGTGGAGTCGACAATCTGGTCGATGCGCGGAAGCCGGAACGGGTCTTGGGGACAGGCCTTGTTGAGGTTGGTGAAGTCGACACACATCGCTGCTTCCCGCCTTTCTTCGGTACGATGACGGGGTTCGCTGGCCACTCAGGGTACAGGACCTCGCGAATGACACCTGCTGCCTCCAGCTTGCGGGTTTCCGGGACGATGAAGGACTGCTTCTCCGTGGACTGTCGCTGCGCCTTCTGCTTCACATGGCGCACATTGGGGCACACCCTCAAATGATGCTCGATCACCCCCCTTGGGACCCCTACTAGTTGCTTGGGTTCCCAGGCGAATACATCCTTGTTCGTGCGCAGGAACCTCACCAATGCCTCCTCTTGATCCGGGTCGAGGTTGGTTCCTATGGTGAAGGTGGCACCTGAGGACCCATCTTCCTCGACCGACACCTTCTTAGTTTTAGCCCGATCTTGAGTGAACAACTGCTTCCTCTTTGCTGGCGCGGCCTCCTTAGCTCCAGGGGTGGCACCGTCGGCCGGCCGCGCCGCCGCGGCGGTTTTGAGGGCAAGCTTGAGCACCGCCAGAGCCTCCTTGGTGTCTCCAACTATGCTGAGGATGTCCTTGCTATCGGGCATCTTCATGAGGTTGTAGGCCGGATGGGTCGCCGCCATAAACTGAGCCAGAGCCGGGTACCCGAGGATGGCGTTGTATGGGAGGCCAATGCGGGCGATGTCGAAGTCAATCAGCTCGGTGCGGTAGTTGTCGCGCGTACCGAAGGTCACAGGAAGGCGGATCTGCCCCAGGGGGCTGGCGGAGCTGCCGACGACCCCGGAGAAGGCCTTGCTGGGGCGGAGTCATTCGAGTGGTACTTGCTGAAAGCCTCCACGGAGAGCACGTTGAGGCCGGTGCCGCCGTCGATGCGGATCTTGGTGACAGCTACGTTGCAGATGGTGGGCGTGCAAAGCATTGGGAGCACGCCCGAGCTGACGGTGGTGACGGGGTGATCCTCCGAGTCGAAGGTGAGGTCGGCCTTGGGCGTCGCCTAACCCGGGGGAGCTCCTTGCTGCACGGAAGTGGCGCTGATCTGGCGAAAGAATTGTTTGGTGTGACGGTCTGAGGGCGGCGCTTGCGAGCCACCGAGGAGGGCTGCGACCGCGAGGGGCGCCGGTGCCGTGAAGCGCGCGACGAAGAGACCACGCAGCTCCTCCCAAGATTCCACTGAGGATCCTGGGAGGGCGAGCAGCCAGGCGCGTGGTGCACGAGAGAGGGCCATGGGAAGCCAGTTGGCCATGACCTTGTCGTTGCCCCCAGCCTTCAGGACGGCCTCTTCATATGCCAGCAGGAAGGCCAACGGGTCCGCCGCACCGTCGTAACGCGGCGGCATCTCCGGCTTGAACTTGGGCGGCCATTGCACCCGTCGCAAGGCGGGGGCAAAGACTCTAAGCCCCCTGCGTCGTCGTGGGCGTCTGTCATCCCAGCCGGAGGAGCAACGCCGGCCATGGGGACAAGGCGCGGAGGTGGCAGAGCATAGATCGACGGAAGGAAAGCTTCAGCGCACCCCTACCTCGCGCGCCAAATGTCGGATTTCAGGTTCCGGCAAAACCCTTAAGGTTCGAACACTGGGTGCGCACAAAGATCTCTCCCTCTAGCTCGCTCACTCACCGCGATCTCGAAGTTCAGCGCGTCGAACTCGAAGAACAAGGGACACTAGAGTTTATACTGGTTCGGGCCACCGATGTGGTGTAATACCCTACTCTAGTGTGGTGTGGTGGATTGCCTTGCAGGCCGAGGATGAACAAGTACAAGGGAAGAACAGCCTCCTGAGGAGGGGTGTTCTTGAGCTCGATGAGCTTGTGTGGTGGAGGATGGTCTGAATGATCCCTCCTAGATGAGTTGGGGCCGAATTAGTTGCCCCCCACGGTGGTGGCTAGTCCTATTTATAGAGGCCCTGGTCCTCTCCCCAAATATTAGGCGGGAAGGGATCCCACAACGGCCAATTTGAAGGGGGGCAGCTAGTACAAGCTATCCTAACAAAAGGTGGTCTTCGCCTCCCAAAGGCTCTGGTGGTGACGCCATCATGGGCTCCGCGATGACCTCCATCCTGCTGTCCTACTGGTCTTGGTCTCGTTGCATCGATATGGAAACCTTTGCCTGATGCCTCGGGACTCCTCGCCTGCACTTGCCCCTTTAGCACCAAAGAGGCAATGGGTACTCTGCGCCCGCTGGCACCGACCTGGCCTTGGTCGTCACGGCTCACGTCACGGGAACGTCACGAGGTACCCCTCGCCTTGATCTCTCCGCCCCTCGCGAGCCAGCCTAGTGAGGTCGCCCCCGAGGAGGTCTTGTGTCGTCCGCCTCACGAGGCCTGGCCTCTCGCGAGGGCCTTGAGTGTTTGCTGGTAAGATGGGTCGTACCGGGCCACTGGTGGAGCCACGCCGTGGGCCGCAAGCAGGCAAGTCTGGGGACCCCTGTTCCCAGAACACCGAGAAGCTCAACCTAGAGAAGTGTGTCTTCGGAGTACCAGTCGGCCAGCTCCTTGGTTTCCTGGTCTCAGAACGCGACATAGAGTGCAACCCTGCAAAGATCAAGGCCATCAAGAGGATGGAGAGACCCACCCGACTGAGAGATGTCGAGAAATTCAACGGCTGTTTGGCATCCATCAGCCGTTTCATCAGTTGGCTGGGCGAGAAGGCTCTGCCGCTGTACCAGCTCATGAAGAAGACCACTCATTTTGAGTGGAATGACAAGGCGGACGAAGCTTTTCTCCAGTTGAAGAAGATGTTGACCACGCCGCCTGTCCTAGCGGCTCCGACTACTAAAGAGCCCATGTACCTCTACATCGCCGCCACCAGCCGGGTGGTCAGCACAGTCATGGTAGTGGAGCGCCCAGAAGACGGTAGAGCACAGCCGGTCCAGAGGCCGGTGTACTATTTGAGCGAGGTGCTGTCAACCTCCACGCAGAACTACCCTCACTACTAGAAGATGTGCTACGGCGTGCACTTTGCCACCAAGAAGCTGAAGCCATACTTTCAAGCGCACCCGATCACAGTTGTATGCACTGCCCCACTTGCTGAGATCATCGGCAACAGAGATGCATCAGGCCGAGTGGACAAATGGGCCATCGAGTTGCCCCCCTACACCATCTTCTACCAGCCACGCACCGCCATCAAGTCCCAAGCACTGGCCGACTTCCTCGTCGACTGGGCCGTGACCCAGTACCTGCCGCCAGCTCCGGACTCCACTCATTGGCGGATGCACTTCGATGGCTCAAGGATGTGCACCGGTTTGGGAGACGACATCGTCCTTATCTCTCCCAAAGGCGACAAGCTCAGATACACATTGCAAATCCACTTTGCCGCCTCCAACAATGTGGCCGAGTACGAAGCATTAATACACGGCCTCCGGCTAGCCAAAGAGATCGGCATCCGCCGGATCCTGTGCTATGGCGACTCCGACTTGGTGGTCCAACAGTCGTCTGGTGGTTGGGACGCCAAGGACGCAAACATGGCAAGTTACCGGTTCCTTGTTCAGCAGCTCAACGAATATTTTGAGGGGTGCGAGTTCCTTCACATGCCACGGAATGAAAACGAGCCAGCTGATTCTCTGGCACGGATCGGCTCCACCCATCAAGCAATACCAGCCGGCGTTTCCCTTCAGTGCCTCCGCAAGCCGACAATCAAGCCTTCTCTAGAATCTGAGTCCATCTTCGTGCCAGCTCCTCCGAAGCAGTCGGATCCGACTCGGGGGCTGCAGCAGCCGGCCCAGGGACTTCACAACCCGGCCTGGGGGTTGCAGCAGTCGGCCCGGGGACTTCACCAAGCGACTCGGGGACTGCAGCGGTCGAACCCGGCCCGGGGACTTCACAACCCGGCCCGGGGGCTGCGGCAGTCGGCCCGAAAACGTCAATGATGCAGCAAGCGTCAACCAACTCCAACCCGCCGCCTCCCAACCCTACCGCCCTAGTAAAAGTGGCTGTAGTGGCAGTAGAAGAAATTCAAGCACCATCATGGGCACAGCCCATCCTCAATTTTCTGGTGAACAGAGAGTTGCCGGCCGATGAGATCTCGGCCCGGAAAGTGTAGCGCCGAGCAGGAGCCTACAAGATAGTAAACAGAGAGCTGGTCAGATGCAGCGTGGTTGGAGTCTTCCAGCGCTACGTAGAACCAGAGAAGGGCCAAGAAATCCTCAAAGATATCCACCAAGGCGAGTGCGGCCACCACGCGGCCTCCAGATCCCTTGTCTCCAAAGCTTTCCACCATGGTTTCTTCTGGCCGACTACTTTGGAAGACGCCAAAGAGTTGGTCAAGCATTGCAAAGGGTGCCAGAAGTTCAGCTCCAAGCAACATCTACCGGCTTCCGCACTCATGACCATCCCCCTCACTTGGCCTTTTGCCGTGTGGGGGCTAGACAAGGTGGGACCATTTAAGACAGCACGCAGCGGCATGACCCATCTGCTCGTCGCCATGGACAAATTCACGAAGTGGATTGAAGCAAAGCCAATCAACAAGTTCAACGGTCCGACTGCTATGACCTTCATCATAGATATCACCGTCCGATACGGTGTGCCACACAGCATCATCACAGACAATGACACAAACTTTTCCAAAGGAGCCTTGGCCCGTTTTTGTGCGACGCAGGGCATCCGACTGGACTTAGTGTCCGTTGCCCATCCAGAGTCAAACGGCCAAGTTGAGCGAGCAAACGGCCTCATCCTCTCCGGCATCAAGCCCCGACTGGTCGAGCTACTGGAGCGGTCGGCCGGCTGCTGGATCGACAAGCTGCCGGCCGTCCTCTCAAGCCTCCGCACCACTCCGAACAAATCAACCGGCTTCACTCCATTCTTTCTCGTGTACGGTGCCGAGGCCATCATCCCAACTGACATTGAGTTTGACTCACCTCGCGTCACCATGTACACGGAGGCGGAGGCGAAAGAAGCACGCGAAGACAATGTCAATCTGCTGGAAGAGGGTCGGCTGTTGGCAATCAGCTGGTCCGCCATCTACCAGCATAGTCTGCGCCGCTACCATAGTCGGAAGGTCAAGCCAAGATCCTGCGAAGAGGGAGACCTTGTGCTCCGGCTGATCCAGCGAACAGCCAGCCAGCACAAGCTCTCGACCCCCTGGGAAGGCCCCTTCATCATCAGCAAAGCATTGAGCAACTACTCCTACTACCTCATCTACGCGCAAAAGCCCAGAGCACGCAAGAGAGACGATTCGGGCAAGGAATCGGAGCGCCCATGGAACGCATATCTCCTGCGAAGATTTTACAGTTGATTCAGCATGTACCACGCTACCTTTTGTATTAAGCACTAAGACATCGGGTCCCTCGAGGAGCACTCGGGGGCTGCCCTTTTTATCTATAGGATAAGTTCTATGCCTATGAGTATGTTCTTCCGTTATTCTGCCTGGCACCGGGTTCGACCAATCGGCCCGGGAGCTTGCCGCCTTGTACTATGTCAATGCTACCTATAGTCGGACAAGTAGTGTGCCGGCACCTAAGCCCTCTCATTGCCACAAGCCGCATCTTGCAGAGCGACTGTCCGGCTGGCAAGAGGTAAAGGCAGGAAACGGTGCCCACATGAAAAATGGCTAAGGACCAAAGCATTTGCATAGGCCGAGCTGGCTCCTCGCGCCACCGACCGGCTGTTGAACAGCCGGCCGCCCGGTTTCTAACTTAACTTGCTACTACGCTCTACCTACGGCCAAAGTACTCACCTTCCCAAAAACGTCCAAGTACATGACCCAGCCACAGTCCGCAGAGCGGCTGTCTGGTTGGCAAGACGACAGCCAAGGGAGGGCGTCAAAGGAAAAAGCCAAAGGAGCAGAAAAGCAAGACAAGTCGGAAATTGACAAAGACAATTTACATAGCAAAAGGCCCTTGGCCAGCATTCAACAGAGTTTGAATACACCCCCAGCGTGTGGAACTGCGCAGACTTAACAATTTTTGTTCAAGAGATTACAAAATAGGAAAAGAAATATATAACTTTGCCGCCTAGGCCAGAGGAGCAGCAGCCGGATCGGAGGGGTCGGCGGAGGTCGAGGCTCCGGGTGGTGGAGCGGCCGCCTGGTTGGTCTCGGCCTGGTCACCGCCAGCAGCAGTCGGCTCGTCGGCGCGCCGCCCATTGGTTGAAACTTGGTCGGGCAGAGGCTGGCTGTCGTCCCCACCATCCGGCGCATCGTCTTCGTCGTCCTCATGCTCCTCCTCTCGCCTTCATCGCTGGAGGCGATCACCTCCACCGAATCCTCGCCGTCTTCTGGGTTCAGCCTGAACCAGTTAGGCAGCACCTCGGCGCCCGCCTCATCTAGCTCGGGGAGGAAGACGCTGGTGTCCGTGTATTCGGCGATCGCCGCGGCACGATGATATAGCTCGGGCACCACTGCCTCCAACTCTTCGCCTGCTTCAGCATGAAGAGTGGCCAACTGGGCTAGGTTCAGCCCAGGGTACCACCCCTTCATGAACTCCAGGGCCCGCCTTGCACCTGCCCGGGCTACGGAGCCCTTCCACGCCTCAATGCGGCCGATTGCCACCTCTAACCAGTCGGAGGTCCGACTGGGGATGCGCAGAGCTGGGGTACCTGGCCAGAGGGCGGAGACCACCTGGGCTCCGGCGCGCTGCAGACGGTGGAGAGCCTAATGCACCAGCCAGAGACGAGCTTGGACGGCGAGCAGCTTCTCGGCAAGAGTTCGGGGGGCGTTGGGTGCGATTTCCACACCAGCCAGGCTCCGCTCATCATGGCGAGCCTTGACGGCTTGGCCGGCGGCGACAGCATAACCAGGGAAATACTCTGCACAGGAAGAAAAAAGAAGTATGAGGCCAGAAGCCAGCTCATACGGCAAGACGGCAGGCAGAGGAAAGAGAATTACAACTCACCATCGAGCATATCCTCGATCTCACCGTAGCCGTCGGACAGGGCCTTCTCCCTCTCGACCCAGTTTGAGCGCTGAGTATCGAACTCGGCCTGGAGGGCCTCCTCCGCGTCCTTAAGCCTCTGAAGCTCCGCCTTGTGCTGGTCTGACTGGTCAGCCAGTTGCTTGGCCAAGCGGTTGCGCTCCTCCTCCTTGGCATGCAGCACGGTTTGAGCCTCGCCCAGCTGCTGCTGTAAGGCGGCTTTGGCTCCTCCAGAAGACAAGAAAGAAAATCAGCAAATCAATCAAGAAAGAAGTAGTTGCCGGAAGATTCTGTTGGGGAACGTAGTAATTTCAAAAAAATTCCTACGCACATGCAAGATCATGGTGATGCATAGCAACGAGAGGGGAGAGTGTTGTCCACGTACCCTCGTAGACCGACAGCGGAAGCGTTATCACAACGCGGTTGATGTAGTCGAACGTCTTCACGATCCGACCGATCAAGTACCGAACGCACGGCACCTCCGAAGTTCTACACACGTTCAGCTCGATGATGTCCCTCGAACTCCGACCCAGCCGAGTGTTGAGGGAGAGTTTCGTCAGCACGACGGCGTGGTGACGATGATGATGTTCCACCGACGCAGGGCTTCGCCTAAGCTTCGCGACGGTATTATCGAGGTGTAATCTGGTGGAGGGGGGCACCGCACACGGCTAAAATATCGTATATCAAGTGTGTTCTTAGGTGCCCCCCTGCCCCCGTATATAAAGGAGCAAGGGGGAGGCCGGCTGCCTATGGGGCGCGCCAAGGAGAGGGGGGGAGTCCTCCTCCTAGTAGGAGTAGGACTCCCCTTTCCTAGTCCTACTAGGAAAAGAAGGGGGGAAGGAAAGAGAGGGAGAGGGAGAGGGAAAGGGGGCTGCGCCCCCTTCTCCTAGTCCAACTAGGACTCCTCTGGGAGGGGGCGCACCACCTCCTGGCTGCTGCCCTCTCTCTCCCCTCAAGGCCCACTAAGGCCCAATACTTCCCCGGGGGGTTCCGGTAACCCTCCGGCACTCCGGTTTAATCCGAAACTTCTCCGGAACACTTCCGGTGTCCGAATATAGTCGTCCAATATATCAATCTTTACGTCTCGACCATTTCGAGACTCCTCGTCATGTCCGTGCTCACATCTGGCACTCCGAACAACCTTCGGTACATCAAATCATATAAACTCATAATAAAACTGTCATCGTAACTTTAAGCGTGCGGACCCTTTGGGTTCGAGAACTATGTAGACATGACCGAGACACCTCTCCGGTCAATAGCCAATAGCGGGACTTGGATGCCCATATTGGCTCCTACATATTCTACGAAGATCTTTATCGGTCAGACCGCATAACAACATACGTTGTTCCCTTTGTCATCGGTATGTTACTTGCCCGAGATTCGATCGTCGGTATCTCGATACCTAGTTCAATCTCGTTACCGGCAAGTCTCTTTACTCGTTCCGTAATACATCATCCCGCAACTAACTCATTAGTCACAATGCTTGCAAGGCTTATAGTGATGTGCATTACCGAGTGGGCCCTGAGATACCTCTCCGACAATCGGAGTGACAAATCCTAATCTCGAAATACGCCAACCCAACAAGTACCTTTGGAGACACCTGTAGAGCACCTTTATAATCACCCAGTTACGTTGTGACGTTTGGTAGCACACAAAGTGTTCCTCCGGTAAACGGGAGTTGCATAATCTCATAGTCATAGGAACATGTATAAGTCATGAAGAAAGCAATAGCAACATACTAAACGATCGGGTGCTAAGCTAACGTAATGGGTCATGTCAATCACGTCATTCTCCTAATGAGGTGATCCCGTTAATCAAATGACAACTCATGTCTATGGCTAGGAAACATAACCATCTTTGATTAACGAGCTAGTCAAGTAGAGGCATACTAGTGACACTTTGTTTGTCTATGTATTCACACATGTATTATGTTTCCGGTTAATACAATTCTAGCATGAATAATAAACATTTATCATGATATAAGGAAATATATAATACTTTATTATTGCCTCTAGGGCATATTTCCTTCAGTCTCCCACTTGCACTAGAGTCAATAATCTAGTTCACATCGCCATGTGATTTAACATCAATAATTCACATCACCATGTGATTAACACCCATAGTTCACATCTCTATGTGACCAACACTCAAAGGGTTTACTAGAGTCAATAATCTAGTTCACATCGCTATGTGATTAACACCCAAAGAGTACTAAGGTGTGATCATGTTTTGATTGTGAGATAATTTTAGTCAACGGGTCTGTCACATCCAGATCCGTAAGTATTTTGCAAATTTCTATGTCTACAATGCTCTGCACGGAGCTACTCTAGCTAATTGCTCCCACTTTCAATATGTATCTAGACCGAGACTTAGAGTCATCTAGATTTAGTGTCAAAACTTGCATCGACGTAACCCTTTACGACGAACCTTTTGTCACTTCCATAATCGAGAAACATATCCTTATTCCACTAAGGATAATTTTGACCGCTGTCCAGTGATCTACTCCTAGATCACTATTGTACTCCCTTGCCAAAATCAGTGTAGGGTATACAATAGATCTGGTACACAGCATGGCATACTTTATAGAACCTATGGCCAAGGCATAGGGAATGACTTTCATTCTCTTTCTATCTTCTGCCGTGGTCGGGCTTTGAGTCTTACTCAATTTCACACCTTGTAACACAGGCAAGAACTCTTTCTTTGACTGTTCTATTTTGAACTACTTCAAAATCTTGTTAAGGTATGTACTCATTGAAAAAACTTATCAAGCGTTTTGATCTATCTCTATAGATCTTGATGCTCAATATGTAAGTAGCTTCACCGAGGTCTATCTTTGAAAAACTTCTTTCAAACACTCCTTTATGCTTTGCAGAATAATTCTACATTATTTCTGATCAACAATATGTCATTCACATATACTTATCAGAAATGCTGTAGTGCTCCCACTCACTTTCTTGTAAATACAGGCTTCACCGCAAGTCTGTATAACACTATATTCTTTGATAAACTTATCAAAGTATATATTCCAACTCCGAGATGCTTGCACCAGTCCATAGATGGATCGGTGGAGCTTGCATATTTTGTTAGCACCTTTAGGATTGACAAAACCTTCTGGTTGCATCATATATAACTCTTCTTTAATAAATCCATTAAGAAATGTAGTTTTGTTTATCCATTTGCCATATTTCATAAAATGCGGCAATTGCTAACATGATTCAGACAGACTTAAGCATAGATACGAGTGAGAAACTCTCATCGTAGTCAACATCTTGAACTTGTCGAAAACCTTTTTGCGACAATTCTAGCTTTGTAGATAGTGACACTACTATCAACATCCGTCTTCCTCTTGAAGATCCATTTATTCTCAATGACTCGCCGATCATTGGGCAAGTAAATCAAAGTCCATACTTTGTTCTTGTACATGGATCTCATCTCAGATTTCATGGCCTCAAGCCATTTTGCGGAATCTGGGCTGATCATCGCTTCTTCATAGTTCGTAGGTTCGCCATGGTCTAATAACATGACCTCCAGAACAGGATTACCGTACCAATCTGGTGCGGATCTTGATCTAGTTGACCTACGAAGTTCAGTAATAACTTGATCTGAAGTTCTATGATCATCATCATTAACTTCCTCACTAATTGGTGTAGGAGTCACAAGAACAGATTTCTGTGATGAACTACTTGCCAATAAGGGAGCAGGTACAGTTACCTCATCAAGTTCTACTTTCCTCCCACTCACTTCTTTCGAGAGAAAACCCTTCTCTAGAAAGGATCCATACTAAGCAATGAATGTCTTGCCTTCGGATCTGTGATAGAAGGTGTACCCAATTGTCTCCTTTGGGTATCCTATGAAGACACATTACTCCGATTTGGGTTTGAGCTTATCAGGATGAAACTTTTTCACATAAGCATCGCAACCCCAAATTTTAAGAAACGACAACTTTGGTTTTCTTGCCAAACCACAGTTCATAAGGCGTCGTCTCAGCGGATTTTGATGGTGCCCTTTTAACGTGAATGTAGCTGTCTCTAATGCATAACCCCAAAACGATAGTGGTAAATTGGTAAGAGACATCATAGATTGCACTATATCCAATAAAGTACGGTTATGACGTTCGGACACACCATTATGCTGTGGTGTTCCAGGTGGCGTGAGTACTGAAACTATTTCACTTTGTTTTGACTGAAGGCCAAACTCGTAACTCAAATATTTTACCTCTGCGATCATATCGTAGAAACTTTTATTTTCTTGTTACGATGATTCTCCACTTCACTCTGAAATTCTTTGAACTTTTCAAAAGTTTCAGACTTGTGTTTCATCAAGTAGATATACCTATATCTGCTCAAATCATCTGTGAAGATCAGAAAATAATGATACCTGCTGCGAGCCTCAATATTCATCGGACCACATACATCTGTATGTATGATTTCCAACAAATCTGTTGCTCTCTCCATAGTTCCGGAGAACGGCGTTTTAGTCATCTTGCCCATGAGGCACGGTTCGCAAGCATCAAGTGATTCATAATCAAGTGATTCCAAAATCCCATCAGTATGGAGTTTCTTCATGCGCTTTACACCAATATGACCTAAACGGCAGTGCCACAAATAAGTTGCACTATCATTATTAACTTTGCATCTTTTGGCTTCAATATTATGATTATGTGTATCACTCGAGATCCAACAAACCATTTTCGTTGGTGTGTATGACCATAAAAGGTTTTTATTCATGTAAACAGAACAACAATTGTTCTCTAACTTAAATGAATAACCGTATTGCAATAAACATGATCAAATCATATTCATGCTCAACGCAAACACCAAATAACACTTATTTAGTTTCAACACTAATCCCGAAAGTATAGGGAGTGTGCGATGATGATCATATCAATCTTGGAACTACTTCCAACACACATCGTCACCTCGCCTTTTACTAGTCTCTGTTTATTCTGCAACTCCGTTTTCGAGTTACTACTCTTTAGCAACTGAACCAGTATCAAATACTGAGGGGTTGCTATAAACACTAGTAAGTACACATCAATAACATGTATATCCAATATACCTTTGTTCACTTTGCCATCCTTCTTATCCACCAAATACATGGGGCAGTTCCGCCTCCAGTGACCAGTTCCCTTTGCAGTAGAAGCACTTAGTCTCAGGCTTAGGACCAGACTTAGGCTTCTTCACTTGAGCAGCAACTTGTTTGCCGTTCTTCTTGAAGTTCCCCTTCTATCCCTTTGCCCTTTTCTTGAAACTAGTGGTCTTGTTAACCATCAACACTTGATGTTTTTCTTGATTTCTACCTTCGTCGATTTCAGCATCACGAAGAGCTCGGGAATTACTTTCGTCATCCCTTGCATACTATAGTTCATCACGAAGTTCTACTAACTTGGTGATGGTGACTAGAGAATTCTGTCAATCACTATTTTATCTGGAAGATTAACTCCCACTTGATTCAAGCGATTGTAGTACCCAGACAATCTGAGCACATGCTCACTAGTTGAGCGATTCTCCTCCATCTTTTAGCTATAGAACTTGTTGGAGACTTCATATCTCTCAACTCGGGTATTTGCTTGAAATATTAACTTCAACTCCTGGAACATCTCATATGGTCCATGACGTTCAAAACGTCTTTGAAGTCCCGATTCTAAGCCGTTAAGCATGGTGCACTAAACTATCAAGTAGTCATCATATTGAGCTAGCCAAACGTTCATAACGTCTGCATCTGCTCCTGCAATAGATCTGTCACCTAGCGGTGCATCAAGGACATAATTTTTCTGTGCAGCAATGAGGATAATCCTCAGATCACGGATCCAATCCGCATCTATGCTACTAACATCTTTCAACATAATTTTTCTCTAGGAACATATCAGAAATAAACAGGGAAGCAACAACGCGAGCTATTGATCTACAACATAATTTGCAAAATACTATCAGGACTAAGTTCATGATAAATTGAAGTTCAATTAATCATATTACTTAAGAACTCCCACTTAGATATACATCTCTCTAATCATCTAAGTGATTACGTGATCCAAAGCAACTAAACCATGTCCGATTAACACGTGAGATGGAGTAGTTTCAATGGTGAACATCGCTATGTTGATCATATCTACTATATGATTCACGCTCGACCTTTCGGTCTCTGTGTTCCGAGGCCATATCTGTACATATGCTAGGCTCGTCAAGTTTAACCTGAGTATTCCGCGTGTGCAACTGTTTTGCACCCGTTGTATTTGAACGTAGAGCCTATCACACCCGATTAACACGTGGTGTCTCAGCACGAAGAACTTTTGCAACGGTGCATACTCAGGGAGAACACTTTTATCTTGAAATTTTAGTGAGAGATCATCTTATAATGCTACCGTCAAACAAAGCAAGATAAGATGCATAAAGGATTAACATCACATGCAATCAATATAAGTGATATGATATGGCCATCATCATCTTGTGCTTGTGATCTCCATCTCCGAAGCACCGTCATGATCACCATCGTCACCGGCGCGACACCTTGATCTCCATCGTAGCATCGTTGTCGTCTCGCCAACTTATTGCTTTTACGACTATCGCTACCGCTTAGTGATAAAGTAAAACTATTACATGGCGATTGCATCTCATACAATAAAGCGACAACCATATGGCTCCTGCCAGTTGCCGATAACTCGGTTACAAAACATGATCATCTCATACAACACATTATATCACATCATGTCTTGACCATATCACATCACAACATGCCCTGCAAAAACAAGTTAGACGTCCTCTACTTTGTTGTTGCATGTTTTACGTGGCTGCTACGGGCTTAGCAAGAACCGTTCTTACCTACGCATCAAAACCACAACGATAGTTTGTCAAGTTGGTGCTGTTTTAACCTTCGCAAGGACCGGGCGTAGCCACACTCGGTTCAACTAAAGTGAGAGAGACAGACACCCGCCAGTCACCTTTAAGCAACGAGTGCTCCGAACGGTGAAACCAGTCTCGCGTAAGCGTACGCGTAATGTCGGTCCGGGCCGCTTCATCTCACAATACCGCCGAACCAAAGTATGACATGCTGGTAAGCAGTATGACATATATCGCCCACAACTCACTTGTGTTCTACTCGTGCATAGCATCAACGCATAAAACCAGGCTCGGATGCCACTGTTGGGGAACGTAGTAATTTCAAAAAAATTCCTACGCACACGCAAGATCATGGTGATGCATAGCAACGAGAGGGGAGAGTGTTGCCCACATACCCTCGTAGACCGACAGCGGAAGCATTATCACAACGCGGTTGATGTAGTCGAACGTCTTCACGATCCGACCGATCAAGTACCGAACGCACGGCACCTCCGAAGTTCTACACACGTTCAGCTCGATGACGTCCCTCGAACTCCGATCCAGCCGAGTGTTGAGGGAGAGTTTCGTCAGCACGACGGCGTGGCGACGATGATGATGTTCCACCAACGCAGGGCTTCGCCTAAGCTTCGCGACGGTATTATCGAGGTGTAATCTGGTGGAGGGGGCACCGCACACGGCTAAAATATCGTATATCAAGTGTGTTCTTAGGTGCCCCCCTGCCCCCGTATATAAAGGAGCAAGGGGGAGGCCGGCTGCCTATGGGGCGCGCCAAGGAGAGGGGGGGAGTCCTCCTCCTAGTAGGAGTAGGACTCCCCTTTCCTAGTCCTACTAGGAAAAGAAGGGGGGAAGGAAAGAGAGGGAGAGGGAGAGGGAAAGGGGGCTGCGCCCCCTTCTCCTAGTCCAACTAGGACTCCTCTGGGAGGGGGCGCACCACCTCCTGGCTGCTGCCCTCTCTCTCCCCTCAAGGCCCACTAAGGCCCAATACTTCCCCGGGGGGTTCCGGTAACCCTCCGGCACTCCGGTTTAATCCGAAACTTCTCCGGAACACTTCCGGTGTCCGAATATAGTCGTCCAATATATCAATCTTTACATCTCGACCATTTCGAGACTCCTCGTCATGTCCGTGATCACATCCGGGACTCTGAACAACCTTCGGTACATCAAATCATATAAACTCATAATAAAATTGTCATCGTAACTTTAAGCGTGCGGACCCTTTGGGTTCGAGAACTATGTAGACATGACCGAGACACCTCTCCGGTCAATAACCAATAGCGGGACCTGGATGCCCATATTGGCTCCTACATATTCTACGAAGATCTTTATCGGTCAGACCGCATAACAACATACGTTGTTCCCTTTGTCATCGGTATGTTACTTGCCCGAGATTCGATCGGCGGTATCTCGATACCTAGTTCAATCTCGTTACCGGCAAGTCTCTTTACTCGTTCCGTAATACATCATCCCACAACTAACTCATTAGTCACAATGCTTGCAAGGCTTATAGTGATGTGCATTACCGAGTGGGCCCTGAGATACCTCTCCGACAATCGGAGTGACAAATCCTAATCTCGAAATACGCCAACCCAACAAGTACCTTTGGAGACACCTGTAGAGCACCTTTATAATCACCCAGTTACGTTGTGACATTTGGTAGCACACAAAGTGTTCCTCCGGTAAACGGGAGTTGCATAATCTCATAGTCATATGAACATGTATAAGTCATGAAGAAAGCAATAGCAACATACTAAACGATCGGGTGCTAAGCTAATGTAATGGGTCATGTCAATCACGTCATTCTCCTAATGAGGTGATCCCGTTAATCAAATGACAACTCATGTCTATGGCTAGGAAACATAACCATCTTTGATTAACGAGCTAGTCAAGTAGAGGCATACTAGTGACACTTTGTTTGTCTATGTATTCACACATGTATTATGTTTCCGGTTAATACAATTCTAGCATGAATAATAAACATTTATCATGATATAAGGAAATATATAATACTTTATTATTGCCTCTAGGGCATATTTCCTTGAGATCCGACCCGACTGCTCAGCAGTCGGCCCGAATCTCGGGGGCTACACCTCGCGGGTGCGCTGCCGCGCCCCCGTGAGACTAAGGATTGAGAGATTCAATGAAAGAAAAAAGAAGAGTGGTCGCCGAAAGATCCGACCCGACTGCTTAGCAGTCGGCCCGAATCTCGGGGGCTACACCCCGCGGGTGCGCTGCCGCGCCCCCACGAGAACAAAGAGCGGAGTGCCTACTCCGGCTGTCGGCCAGGTCAGTGGTCCGCTTGGCCAGCTCTTGGACCTGGGAGTTGAAGACGGCCTCATGAATGTTGTGGTAATCCTGTGACGAAGACAACGGAAGAAAAGAAAGGGTTAGCCCTCGGAACTTACCTTTAAGTTCCGAGCCGCCTCCCGGAACTCGGGGGCTACACCCAGTGGGTGCGCTGGCGCGCCCCCACAGAAGAATTCAAGAAAATTACAAGAATCAGAAGCAAGCAGTCAAGGAACATACCCGGACGGCGGCTCGCGATGCCAGGAATGTCTGCGTGTAGTTCTGGAGGGCAGTGCCTTGGGCCTGAAGCAGGGACTGGATTCATGCGCAGCCTTGTTCAGGACGCTCGTCCCACCCCCAGACGCCCACTCTCGCGGGACGGCGCTAGTTGCCTCCGCCTCCGGGGCCGACGAGCTCGAGGCCCCGATCTCCTGGGGCCACGGCGCCGAATTGCCTTCGCCGCGTGCCGGCGCACTGGAGTGCGAACAACGGGCGGTCGCCCCCACCACCAGCTCGCCACCGACTTGAGGCATTGGCGGCACGACAGGCTGACTGCCCTGGACCTCGGCAGTTGGTGCGTGCTGAGGCACCTTCGTCCTCAAGGTGGTGGCGTCGCCCTTCCCTCTCCATGACCGTATGCTCATTGTCGGCTCCTCCAGTCGACGCCGGGATGCTCATTGCCGGCTCCTCCAGTGGCGCGGAGCATAGGGGGACGACAAGCTGCGGCGTCTGGTCGCACGTGGCCTTCTCCGCCCACGCCCTAGCGATCGCGTCCGCCCTCTCCTTAGCCGCGGCATCGGCCTAGGCTTTGGCGTCCGCATCGGCTTCTTTCCGCGCTGCCTTGGCTGCCGCCGCTTTTTGCCGCTCCGCCTCCTCCAGCTCCTCACGCGCCTCCCGCGCGTTCCGCTCCGTTGCCGCCTGGAGCTCGGCGCGCGGGTCCACGTGGCAGGTGTTGGTGGAGCCCTCCGTCCCCCCAATGATGGAGGCGGAGGTCAACCGCTCAAGAGAGAGCGGGGCCCTGTTCAAGCAAGACAGGAAGAATTCAGAGGAAGTTTGCAAAAAGACAAAGGAAAGCACCAGGAAAGACAAGCTCTTATGCGGACACCGTCAGCGGCTGCTTCGGGGCCCTCTAGAACCGGGCCGCCTTCGCGGCGGCCTCCTCCTGCCTGGTCACTGCGGCCGTGCTTTTGGGCTTCTTTAGCCGGCCGCCTTGCAGCTGCCTGGTGTAGTCGGCGCTGCCGAGGAGCTTGCCCCCGCCCTGTTGTCAACCGGCGGGCGGCGCAGTGCGTGCTCCTCCGCTTCGTAGTCTGGCCAGTCCTCGAGGGCGCCTACTCCCCCGGAGCCGCACGCTCCGTCGCCACCGCTTGTGGCGTCGTCTTCCTCCATGGCGGCCGTCCCCAAGTCGGGGTCGTCCGCATCGCTCACGGCTCGGTCCGGCAGGTACTCCTGGCCCTGCTCCAAGGTGTCGGCTGCCGGCTGGGTCGTGAGGACAATTCCTGATGGGGGTTGGATGAACAGGACCCCGTGGTAGTAGAGGTCGTTGCCGCTGGATGAACAGGACCCCGATTGATCGAGCCAGTGGATGAACAGGACCCCGTGGAGGGCTGGTTGAACAGTAGCCGGGTGGAGGGCTGGTTGAAAAGTAGCCGGTGGAGGGCTGGACGAACAGTAGCCCGTGGAGGGGTGGTTGAACAGGACCCCGTGGAGAGGGCTGGTTGAACGGTAGCCGGTGGAGGAGCGGTGGAGGAGCGGTGGAGGCTGGATGAACAGGAGCCCGTGGAGGCAGTCGACGGTGGATGAACAGTAGCCCGTGGAGGCAGTCGACGGTGGACATGAATAGTATCCCGTGGAGTCCCGTTTTGCGGTACGCCATGTGACAGCCTGGATTTTGCCTTCTCTCTTCTTCCGGACTTGATTTTGCCTTTGCCTTGGATTTGAGTTTTTGGAATCAATTCAAATGGACTTATCACTTGGGCATGCCCTTGACTTTCACCCAAGTGACCCATCTACCTTTCGTGCAATCTCATTTCCCTGAAAAATCCCAAAATGGTCAAATGAATACTTTTCATAAAAGAAAAATATTCATTTTCTCTTCTGAAACTCATTTCAGAAACTAGTGCTCCAAAGCAACCCTCATTTTTATTGCTCCAAAATTCTTGAAATAATTCCTGAATATTCTTTGAACCTTGGCCCACCTTCCCAAGCAAAAATATTGCATGACTTTTTATAATATTTTTGCTACGGAAAATCATTTCTCTTATCGCCCAAAAATGCACTTTGTTTAGCAAGTGTATTTTTCCTTCATCCTTTGGCCCTGGTTTTTCTTGAGCCCCGTTACCCTCCTAAGTAAACCTTAACCCCAGGAGATCAGGCCTAATGGCCTTCTAGAAGCCCTCCAAAAGTACAAGCCAAGTTTCTGGCCAGAAACTTGCCAAGAAGCATGAGTCACGTCTGGTCGGCCTAGCAGTGAGTTCTCAGCCTCCCTGGACCTAACACTACGCGGACTATAGCCCAGACAACGTTTGGCCGAGCGTGGGCGTCGTTTTGACCATGCCAGGAAGGTGACCGCGTGTGGACACGGGTTCTGGCATGTGTTTGACGCGCTCTGCATCGCACCAATGCTTCTGTTCGACGCGTGCTCGAGCTAGAGTTCGCCGACGACTGCCGCGCCGCGCCACCAGTCTTGACTCTTCACCCTTGACCTCTCCCTGGCGCTCGCCGACACCGAAGACGCCGCAGCAAGCACGGGCACGTCGCGGTCAAAATCCACAGTGCGCTCGTGCCCTTGTCATCTTCTTCCCTGTTTCCTGTGCTCGTCCGCGAGCGTGGACAGCTCCCGCGTGAGCACTGAGCTCTTTCCCCCTCTCACTGGCGCCCTTCGTCGTCGCTCGCCGGCTTCCAGAGAACTCCGGCGGTGCCATGTACCCCCTGCTAATCCGGCTATATATAGAGCCCCTCCCTCCGCCCAGAAGCATCACACCGTACTTCTCAACCACCACGACCACGTAGCACAGCCGTAGCCCGGTAGGGCAGGCCTCTGGCCGTTGACCACAACCAGAGTTGGCCGGCGACCCCCGCAGCCCAGCAACCCTGCTTCAGAGCCCCTCGAGCTCAACCAACCCCTCAGGCACATCATTGGAGATCCACTGGTGTCGCCTGGAAGCAGCAGAGCCCTTGGAGTCGCTCCTCGCCGTCTCCTTCTTCCTCTCTGGCAAGTCCCGACCGCCACCGCCGCTTGCGAGCTTGGTTGTGAGCAGCTCCGGCCATCCCCCGACAAGCCACGGGTACAGGCAGGTGTGCCGTGACCCGCTCTCCACTTCTATTCCTCGGGCTTCGCCCAAGAACCCCTCATCGCCAGCGTGAGCTCCGGCGGAGCACCGCCGTGCTCTGTTTCCTCTCTCCCCTCTCTCCTGACTGGTGGGGCCCAGAGTCAGCCTCTCCACTCGCACCCAAAGCGGTACAAGTGGAGGCGTATTCCGCCTTTACGCCATCGATGTCACCCCCAGGTTTTCTGTTTTATTCAAATTGATTCAAAAATTTGACCACAACTTTGACCAGTGGTAATTTTTAGCCTATAAGTCCAAATGAGTTGATTCTTTTCGCATTATGTTTGTTTCAGAAAGCTCTAGCAGCACACCAAAGAGTGGAATTTTCCTTGCTGTCTATAATTTCTGGTGATTTTCAGATTGGTTCTTGATATTTTTGTTTTGTGGTTTTAAAATATTTTCAGAGGGAGAGACTTGTCTTGAAGATAACCAGGAGGAGTGTGAACCTCCTCTGCACTAAGGCAAGCCACACCAGCATTTGGATGGTGTCATTTCAATATCTATGATTTTTCTTACTTAAATATGAGTTCTTTTATTCATTTAAATTTTGTTAAATAAATATGGTTGAATGCTATTTACTCTTTGATGCTTGAAATGTTTGTTTAAGTTACTGGTTGAATGCATGGACTAGTTTGGTCTAGTAGAATAGAGCTTGACTAGTTATATTGCTATGATAAATAATGATAGTTCTTTTTGCTAAATGAGAATTTCATATAAATTATGAGTTAATCAAGACATTGCATGGTAATAAATAGTGAGGTAGAACCAGTAAAGTTTAATGATGAGTTAGTGCAAGAATGTCATATTGATAAGGTTGATCCGTTCTTGTGAGTTGCATGTTTTGCATATCGATTAGTTGCATGCTCATGGCATCGTATGACTTGTAATAGTTTTTATTTTCAAGTTAAACATGATGATAATCCAACTTGAATATATCGTTGATCAAGTCATGGTGCCACTGAATCGGGTTTTTCCTCAGTGCGATCACATTTACCTTTATGCGGGGTCTTGATTCGGTCCTTTGTCGTGCCTCTCGCCGGGCCTCCAACGAGGGAAGGTTATGGGCGTGCGGTACCCTGGCCCGGTAAGCAGACATAACCTTGTGTGCCCGTTTGTTTTTATGGTACCTTGTCCCCATTTGGGACCGTTTTTGCCACGAAGGTGGCCGTTGATGCCTTTGGTAGGCACGGGGCCACCCATGACTTAGCCCGGGGAGGGAATTGGTCGGAGTGGCCGGGAGAATGTCATGGCAAAGGGAGAGTTTTGTCGGAACGCCGTTGGTCCACCCGAATGGGAGTGCGAGGCCATGGGTTCTGTGGTGTGGGTAAAGTGCGCTACCTCTGAAGACTGTATTCAATCTATCGATAGTCGCGACCTCGGTTATGGACACAACTCGGGAGTAGGTCACACCATGGATCAACATTTATAATTAATCTTGAACACTAAATAATTATTGTTGACACTGTCTTTGTGATGATTCGTGAGATCATGTGCTGATCGTGACTGATTGGTCGCAGCTGTGATCAGGGTATGATCACCGTTTGGTTACGAGGTAACCCGTCTGGTAAGCGAGTCCGAGGGACTCGGTGCACATGTTGGTTTCACCGTATTAGTAGCATTACTTCCATTGCATTAACCAAAATAATTGTCATGATATTGTTTGTCATCGTGATTATGTTTGTTGTGAGCTTGCAAGTACATTCAATGTACTGACCTGGCATGTCATGCCAGATTTCAGGCAAGTCGTATCGCATCGGAGAGCGTCCCGCGTCTAGGCCATGTCCACGTCGGTGTCCCTGTGCTATGGAGTTCCACTTCGTCGTCATTCCGCTGCCGTGTAGTTTATGTGATCGAGGCCCCTTCATGTTCATTAAATAATGTACATACTGTTCAGCCGCACCGTGTGTGCCGCTTGGCCTCTTATCTCGATGTATTATCAGACTTATGTATCCGCTAGCTTCAATAAAGCGGTTGTTTCTGTACCATGTTGTTGTGTGTTGCCAGAAGACTTGATCTCTGCGCTGGCAATGCAAGGTAAACCGGTTGCTCTGAGCCGGGGTCCCACAACGCTTGGTATCAGAGCCACGCTGATTATAGGACACGCTAGACCGTGAGAGCATTAGTGGAACGATAGATAGTTTCTCCTGCGTGCCGGTAGTCATAGAAATTGGTTGCTGCATTGCATGCATGTTTATCTGTTGTTATTACCAACAGTATGATGGTTGTGAGTGTAGATGGCTCCAGTTTCGATCTTGTACCAGCTTGAGCCAGCTCCGTACACATCGCCGCACCAGCTTTAGAACTTGTGGCGACGAATCTACCCAGAGGGTGCTGATCCAGTGTATCAGGTGTATCGGGAGCATCTGGCCGGTTCATTTTATGAGTATTATGCTGAGGTCACTCTACACCACAGTTCCCCTTCCGGCGCTTACACTCGTTCTTCTAAGGGTGGTCTCGCTTCTACGCCATCTCAAGCGGTCCAGTTTGCTGCTATCAAAGCTCTTGTAGACTTGTGCTACAACGAGGTTCCCATGCACACCCATCCAGGTTTCTTTTACTACCCATCTCCGCACGAGAATGGGCTTATCCGCTTTCCTTTGATTAATCCGGCGTGCGATCGTCCTTCTAGCCACCTTTCTCGTTATATCACTGCCAGTTATCTCCTGATCTATGAGTTAGCTCGGGAGCTAACCCGAGCCCGGATAGCTCTCACCGCCGCTTGGAAGAGGAACCCTCTACCCGCTGTCGATTTCACTTCATATGTTCCTCCAGCCTCTGTTACCCCGGTGACCTCTCAGGGTACCATTAACCCTTTGGCAGTAACCCCTCGTTGTGCTCCTGCTGCATGGGCTTCCCTTGTGGATACTCCTGCAGCTCCTATGCTTAGATCCCATCCCACACCGGCCCCTGAGGGAGAGTGTCGGTGTCAAAACCGGCGGATCTCGGGTAGGGGGTCCCGAACTGTGCGTCTAAGGCGGGCGGTAATAGGAGGCAGGGGACACGATGTTTACCCAGGTTCGGGCCCTCTCGATGGAGGTAATACCCTACTTCCTGCTTGATTGATCTTGATGATATGAGTATTACAAGAGTTGATCTACCACGATATCGTAGAGGCTAAACCCTAGAAGCTAGCCTATGGTATGATTGTTGTTGTCCTATGGACTAAACCCTCCAGTTTATATAGACATCGGAGGGGGCTAGGGTTACACAGAGTCGGTTACAAGGGAGGAGATCTACATATCCGTATTGCCAAGCTTGCCTTCCACGCCAAGGAGAGTCCCACCCAGACGCGGGACGAAGTCTTCAATATTGTATTTTCATAGTCCAATAGCCCGGCCAAAGGATATAGTCCGGCTGTCCAAGGACCCCCTAATCCAGGACTCCCTCAGTAGCCCCCGAACCAGGCTTCAATGACGATGAGTCCGACGCGCAGATTGTCTTTGGCATTGCAAGGCGGGTTCTTCTCCAAGTCCTGAGTACCTGTCGAGTAGTGTCCGGCTTCCCATGAATGTTGCACTCCTCGGCTTCTGCGCCTAATAATGGCTATCCTACACGTGTCGAGCGAATGCGAGAAGTCGGGGCATTTTTGCACTTGCCACCCTAACCATGTGAGTAAACCGTCTATTTAAGGGACCGGGGATCCTCAGATCCAGATCACACCATCCTCCCTTAGCGAGTATCCATCGGAGTGCGCCCAGAAAAATCCATCCTATCATGGCCGGTCATCGCAACTCCTCCTCTCGCTCCCGTAGCCCTAAGCCAGGCAACTGGAAGAAGTGTTCCGTCTCCCACAGACAGTTAGTAGAGTTACAAACCCAGGGGTTTCTTCCTCCTGCGTATATGGTCCCCGTCCGAGCTGGACTAGCCACTTACAATGGCGGGGAACAAGCGGAGAGCTTTCCCAACCCATCCATGGGGGAGCGGGTATGCCTTGTCCCGTACTTGTTAAGGGGACTTGGATTTCCAATCCATCCATTCCTCCGCGAGGTCCTGGAGTTCTACGGCCTCCAGCTGCATAATTTTACTCCTGCCTCCATATTACACATCGCAGGCTATGTCGCCCTTGGCGAGCTGTTTTTGGGCTATGAAGCTCATTTCGAGCTATGAAAGAGGCTGTTCTGCCTCGTACCCCGTACACAAGAGGGGTCGATATATCAAGTGGGCGGAGCCAAGATATGGCGCATCGCCGGGACCGGATATCTGTCCAGTACTCCGAAGAAGACATCCGAAGATTGGCCTTCGGAGTGGTTTTATATGGAGGACGTCCCCCTTCCGGACCCTGTTCGGATGGGCCTTCCTGAGTTTAATAACGCCCCTTTGTAGAAACGCCGCAGCTGGCGGCCTCGGAGCCCCCAGGAGGAAGATAACAGAGAGGTCCTTTACCTGATGGGCCGGATACAAACGCTGGCCAAATCAGGATTGACAATAGTCGAGGTTGTGTCAATATGTATAATGCGGGGGGTGCAGCCACTTCAATATCGGGGACAACCCATGTGGCACTTCAATGGAGAAGACGATGCCACCCGCTGCAGTCGTAAAGGTCCGGACTCCGTCGCTGCTCTAGCGAAAATACTGCCCGATTTATACAAAGGAGAGGAAGAGGAGATCATCCGTATCAAGCCACGGGATGGATTCTCCATGTACAACCCCCCAAACTGGGTGAGCTGCTACTTTTTACTCCAGACCTTCCCGCATTCTTTGTCATAAATATTTACCTTGCTATTTCATAGCAGGAGCTGCGAAAAGCTGTGAGGGAGGTCCACAGCCCGCCTCCACAACTAGAGGACCCTGACCGGGCCCTCGACCCCGGACTCGAGGAGGATCCGGACACATTTGTGGAGCTGATTGACAGGACGTTCTATCAATTGAGCTACGATGATGCCATGGTGGCCATCACAGCTGATTATCCTGGACTACTCCCTGCATCGCATGTAAGTAAAACCGGAGTCCCAACTTCCAAGAAGGATCCCTTTTCCTGCACTTCACCTACCGCACACATATGGTGTTTTACAGGGAAGGCCCTCGGGACGCCATGCCGAACCCGCAGTGACTCACCAACAAGGGTCACCGAAGCCGGGTAGGCTTAAAAGGAAGGCAGTCCGGACTGAGACGCCGTCGTAGAGGTATGAAACAAAACCCCACTCTGTGGTTGTCGTCTTTTAAAATATAATAACGTCCATGTTTCCTAGTAGGAAAAACGCTCGCCGGACTATATCCGGAGAGGTTGCCGGCCACGCCTCCACCAGCCGGGCTCCAGAGCCGGACCTAGAGGCGGACGCTAACATGGGGCCAACACCGGATGTTCCTCCTACAGAGGATGCAGATAGGCTGTCTGCTACGAATTCCGAAGTGGAGAGTGCCATGAATCACAGGCGCCGCCGGGCCGTACTCCGCGACGCTTGTTTCTCCCAAGAGGCGTTCGACGCCTTTAACTCAGGAGACGCGTACATCTGAGCTACTCAAAATGGTCTTGCCAAAGCCACGGACCAGTATGTAAAGGATATACGGGTAAGAAAATCTAATAATTATGAATATCGGTAGCCCCTGAGACTTGAAACAGTTGGCACAACTGATTTAAGGATCATTGTTTGCATAGGTTCTTACAGAGAAGAATACCTGGTTGTCTCAAGAGCTGGAGGAGTGCAAAGCCCAGCTTTAGGCCGCAATTGCCGCAGTAAAGGAGTCCGAGAAGGCCCCATCTGGTAACACTTATTTCTATTGCAAAGAATGACAGGTACCAGGTAGTATGCGGCATGCATGCAAATCTAACAATAGATTCTGCAGATGACTCCGGAGTGAATCCGGAGGTCGTGATAGGGGATGAGCCGCATGCTCAACGACAGCTAAAGGCTGGCGAGCGCGTGTTTACACGGGTTAGGCGGGAGAAAAACGATCTCCAAGACACCAATATCCAGCTGGGCGTGGAACTGAAAGATGTTCGAGCCCAGCTTGCTGACTCTGTAAAGGAGAATAAGAGGCTTCGACGCGGCATTTTCAGTAAGTGCTTGAACGAACTTTTAAAGAGTTCGGCGAAGAAACCGGCTAACAGAGTTATGTCTACAGGTATGCTGACGGGTCATCCCGCGGAGGAGATGCCCGGGTCTGCGGGTGATCTTCTGTCAGAGCTCTCACAACTGCACGAACAAGTTCGGCAGGTGATGCAGGGCATTGCCCAAGCCTTGTGGCCATCCGCCTCCCCGCCAGGAGGCATGGGGGAGCTTATAGAAAAGCTCAAGGGAGCGCCGCGGCGCTTCCGATTATGGAAGATATCAGCCTGCCGACAAGGTGCGAGGAAAGCCTGGGCCATGGTGAAGACGCGATATACCAAGGCTGGCCCGAACCACATGGCCGAGGTCGGACCTGTGGGGCCCGATGGGAAAGAGATCCCCGTCAGTTTGGTGTATGACCAAGTAGAATTAGACGCAAAGTATTCGCAACAGGATTGTAGGCTAGACAGCCTGTTGGATGGTATAGAAGAAGAATTTAGTCAATCTAAGTGACTGTGTACTTCAAGTAACATGTATTGTCCCTAGCCGGATTGTAAATCATTTGTCATGGCAGACCTTTTCGCTTCGACCTCTGGACCCGACAATCCGGAGTGTATCCGAATACCCGCTCAGTTATGAAAAAACCGAGGTACGGGTGGAAACCAGGCGTAGGGGTCATAAGTGCTTGAACAGACAAGTACCCAACTAGCTATGTTATATTACATGGATAGTAAGAAACATCTTCCAGGGAGAATAGTTCCGTTAAGGGTTCCTTTCCCTGGGTACGCATGCCCTAATGTGCATGTCCGAGCTGCGAAAAGAGACGCAGGATATAAACATCTGGGGGCATGTATTACAATAAATAAGGGTCATCTTTTGTTCACCGACCGAGTATTCCCTTAAGAACGCTAGCTTTCGGCTTCACCCAGTCTGAGGTACACATCCGGCTGACCCGGCAGTAACAATCGCAGAGGTGCTCCCCTTATGCCCTAGCCGAATTAACGGGAACGTAGGGCATAAACACAAGAGCCAGGCAACCCAGCTTGGCCAAAACTTAAGTCATATCGATGCATATAATGGCGAAAAAAGGTACATGTGGAAGAATAACACATGTGTGGGGCATAGAGCCCGGAAAATAGTTATATTAAGCTTCTGTATAAGAAGCCCCCAGGTATAATGAGCGCGGCTAGCGCGTCAAGATTGTGTAGTCAAGACACATTTTAGCCTTTTAAGGCCTTGAAGAAAAAGGGAAGAAAGAAAGAAATAAAAGACAGATAACGGATATATAAAAAATTGACGGAGGTAAGGAGACGAACATAGAGTCCGGCACTAGGCGTAGAACCTTCGGAGTCTGGCTGCGTTCCATGGGTTTGGCTCGAGTCGATTGTCCGATGCATCCCGCAGACGATACGCTCCACCGGTCAAAACTTGGTCGATAACGAAGGGACCTTCCCATTTGGGCTTGAGTTTGTTCTTTTTCTTCTCTGGTGGCGTAGAACGAGTTCGTTGACGTTATAAGTTTTGGCCCGTACTTCTCTGCTTTGATACCTTCGAGCTTGTTGCTGATAAAATGCGGAACGGGCTTTTGCCACGTCACGCTCCTCCTCCAAGGCGTCCAAACTGTCCTGCCGATCAAGCTTTGCTTCTTTCTCTTCGTACATGCGCACTCGAGGTGAGTCTTGAATTATGTCGCAGGGCAGTACCGCCTCTGCGCCGTACACCATAAAAAACGGTGTTTATCCGGTAGTGCGATTCGGCGTGGTCCGCAGCCCCCATAGTACGGAGTCGAGCTCCTCTACCCAGTTCATGTCCGATTCCTTTAAGGATCGCACTAATCTGGGTTTAATGCCGCTCATGATAAGGCTGTTTGCTCGCTCGACTTGACCGCTAGTTTGCGGGTGATAGACAGAAGCATAATCGAGCTTAATGCCCATGTTGCTGCACCAAATTTTTACCTCGTCGGCTGTAAAGTTCGAGCCATTATCGGTGATGATGCTGTGGGGGACGCCATAACGGTGTACAACCCCGGATATGAAGTCTATCACTGGTCCGGACTCGGCCGTTTGAACTAGTTTGGCTTCTATCCATTTGGTGAATTTATACAGCATGACCAATAAGTTTTTTTTCTTATGGCTTCCCCCTTTGAGGGGTCCGACCATATCAAGCCCCCAGACCGCAAAGGGCCAAGTGATGGGGATTGTTTGGAGAGCGGTAGGCGGCATATGGCTTTGATTTGCAAAAAGCTGGCGTCTGCTCGGGCCGTCGGGCAGTAAAACCTGTACGGAAGGCCTTGCTTACTACGGCGGGCTGCGGCATGGTGGCCGCCAAGTCCAGCATGAATTTCTGCCAAAATTTGCCGTCCTTCCTCTTCGGAGATGCACCTTTGAAGGACTCCGGTAGCGCTTTTCTTATAAAGCTCTCCCTCGTGGACCTTGTAGGCTTTAGACCGTCGCACAATGCAACGTGCCTCGTTTGGGTCCTCAGGTAGTTTCTGCCTAGTTAGGTAGGCCAAGAAGGGCTCTGTCCACGGGGCGATGACAGCCATAATCACGTGGGCGGAAGGTGTTATTTTGGTGGTAGAGCCTCCGATTACGTCAGGGTGTTCGGGATCTGGCGTTGTGTCCGGGTCCGGACTATAATTTCCGGTCTCTCCTTCCCATACCACAGATGGCTTAAACAGCCTTTCCAAGAAGATATTAGGTGGGACCGGGTCGCGCTTAGCGCCGATGCGGGCAAGGATATCTGCCGCCTGATTGTTTTCCCGGACCACATGGTGGAATTCAAGCCCCTCGAACCGAGCTGACATTTTGAGGACGGCGTTGCGATAAGCCGCCATTTTTGGATCCTTGGCATCAAAGTCTCCATTTATTTGAGATATTGCGAGGTTCGAATCCCCACGCTCCTCTAGGCGTTGAATGCCCATGGAGACTGCCATGCGGAGACCGTGTAACAGGGCCTCGTATTCTGCTGCGTTGTTGGAGTATGTGTATAGTATTTGGAGTACGTACTGGACTGTATCTCCGGTGGGGGATGTTAGGACGGCACCAGCGCCCAGACCCGCCAGCATTTTAGAGCCGTCAAAGTGCATGATCCAATTGGAGTACGCGCCGTACTCTTTAGGGAGTTCGGCTTCTGTCCATTCGGCAACAAAATCAGCCAGTACTTGTGACTTAATGGCTCGCCGTGGTTTATATATTATGTCGAACGGGAGGAGCTCAATAGCCCATTTAGCAATCCGGCCCGTGGCATCGCGGTTGTTAATTATGTCGTTGAGTGGTACTTTATAGGCCACCGTGATTGAACACTCCTGAAAGTAGTGTCGCAGTTTCCGGGATGCCATGAAGACCGCGTATGCTATCTTTTGATAATGTGGGTACCGTGATTTGCATGGAGTGAGGACAGTGGATACATAGTATACCGACTTTTGAAGTGGGAACTTATGTCCGTCCGTCTCTCGTTCGACGACGAGCACTGCGATTACAACTTGGTGAGTTGCCGCTATATATAACAACATTGGTTCGCCGACATTTGGCGCGGCCAAGATTGGGTTGGTGGCCAGGATGGATTTTATTTCTTCCAATCCAGCCATGGCCGCATCCGTCCACTCGAAGTGTTAGGTGCGCCGAAGAAGGCGATGAAGGGGTAGTGCCTTTTCTCCTAATCGGGAGATGAATCGGATTAAGGAAGCCACGCATCCAGTTAGTTTCTGGATTTGCTTGAGGTCTGTTGGGATAGCCAACTGTGACAGAGCTCGGATTTTAGCCGGGTTTGCTTCAATTCCTCTATTAGAGACGATGAAGCCTATGAGCTTTCCGGCGGGCACGCCGAAGACGCTTTTTTCCGGATTGAGCTTGATGTCGTATGTTCGGAGATTGTCGAACGTGAGCCTCAAGTCGTCTATTAAGGACTCGACGTGTCTAGTTTTACTGACCACATCGTCTATGTATGCCTCCACTGTCTTGCCGATCTGTGTCTCCAAGCATGTCTGAATCATGCATTGATAGGTTGCACCGGCGTTTTTGAGCCCGAAAGGCATGGTGTTGAAACAGAAGGGGCCGTATGGAATGATAAATGCTGTTGCGGCTTGATCGGACTCCTCCATCTTAATTTGATGGTATCCGGAGTATGCGTCGAGGAAACACAATGAGTCGTGTCCTGGGGTAGCGTCAATAATTTGATCGATGCGAGGGAGGGGGAAGGGATCCTTTGGGCAAGCCTTGTTAAGGTCCTTGAAGTCGACACATAGGCGCCAGGATTTGTCCTTCTTTGGTACCATCACCAGGTTTGCTAGCTAGTCCAGGTGTTTTATTTGTTGGATGAATCCGGCCTCCAGTAACTTGGCTAGCTCTTCTCCCATGGCTTGCCGCTTAGGTTCAGAGAAACGCCGAAGAGTCTGCTTGACCGGCTTGAACCCCTTTCGAATGTTAAGGCTATGCTCGGCCATCCTGCGTGGGATTCCTGGCATGTCTGAAGGATGCCAGGCGAAGATGTCCCAATTTTCGCGCAAGAACTCCCGTAGTGCGTCGTTTACTGTGGGGTTTAATTGTGCCCCGATGGATGCTGTTTTGGTAGGGTCCGTTGGGTGGACTTGGAATTTGACTATTTCATCCGGTGGTTTAAAAGAGGTGGATTTGGGTCTTTTGTCGAGTATCACGTCATCCCTGTCCACTGTGGAGCGCAGCGCCGACAGTTCTTCGCCCGCGAGGGCTAGTGCGGCGGTTTTATTTTCGGCGCGGAGTGCTATGTCCGGATCACTAGCTAGAGTGATGATTCCATTGGGCCCGGGCATTTTGAGCTTCATGTACCCGTACTGGGGTATAGCTTGGAAGATCATGAATGCCTCCCGCCCTAAAAGGGCGTGGTATTTGCTACTGAATGGGGCCACTTGGAATGTGATTTCTTCGGACCTATAATTCTCCGGCGTGCCGAATACCACGTCTAGCGTGATTTTTCTTGCACATCGTGCCTCCCGACTAGGGATGATTCCTCTGAAGGTCGTGCTGCTTTGCTCAATGCGGCTCCTGTCTATTTCCATTTTGCTAAGAGTTTCTTCATAGATGAGGTTTAATCCACTGCCGCCGTCCATGAGCACTTTAGTAAGCCGGAAGCCGTCCACAATTGGACTAAGGACCAAGGCGGCTGGTGCTCGGGCTTTTCGGAATTTGGGTTCGTCACTGGCATTGAAGGTGATAGCCGTATCACTCCATGGATTTATTGCTGCCACGTGGTAGACTTCGGCGAGGCTGCGGAGTGCTCGCTTATGCCTATTATTCAAGGCGAAGGTCTCGAAGACTGTCAATATTGTATTGCTGTTTTCTGCGGGATGGTGCTCTGCGGTATTCTTGATGAGGAGATCCTCACCGCTCTTGGCCACCTGCCAGAGTACCCAACATGCTCTAAGGCTGTGTGCTGGCACGGTATCCATTGTACTGTGAATTTTGCATGGCCCATTAAGCCATCCCTCCAATACGGTTCCGCGCGCTGTAGTGGGTTTTTGTTTCTTTGTAACTGGATCGGGTGACTTACGAGAGTACACCCTTTTAGTTCGGACGAGGGGTTTAGTGAGGGCCAGAGGATCCCAGAATTTTGTTTGGGTTTTCCAGGCGCTTTCCATCGCACAATACTTCTGTACTATGGCTGCCAAGTCAGCGAAGTGTGCTATGTCACAGCGACTTATGGCGTTGAGGATTCCCTTGTCTGTGCAATTATTGCAAAAGAATGAAATTGCGTCTTCCTCGCGACAGTCCCTGACCTTGTTCATTACAAGGAGGAATCTGGCCCAATAGTGGTGTACTGTCTCCTGGGGCTCTTGTCTAATGTGGGAAAGATCGCTTATATCTGGGTGGGTGGGTAGATTTAAGTCCGAGCCTTGACCCGATCTGAGACCCAGGGGCGGAGGAGTTTCCGATCTTAGAAGTTCGGGCTCCGGGATGTTGCACAATAGGTCTGGCCCGCTGCCTGGTTCTAGGTTCAAGGTTTGGGCCATGTCATCCCGTAGACGGGTATCCGGCTCGGAGAGCTCGGGAATCCGGACATAGTTTGTCCTCAAGATAGAGGAAGAATCGCCACATTGCTCCTCCACCACCGCTATTTGATGGGTAACCGGCGGGAGTTAATCTCCCTTTGGTCGGGTTTAAGCCCGATCTGATCATAGTCCGTAGCGACTCCCAAGGCGGCGATGTGATCCAAGAGCTCATTCAAGGAAGAGAGCTCCATTGGATCCAACTGCTCGGCGAATTCCGAGCCGACGTGGAGGGTGTTTTTGATGACCCGAGAAGTCATCGTTGGTGCAGCGGCCGAACGGCGGTCATGAATAAACCGCCTAGTCGGAGAGTTTGGCCTACAGCTAGGGCTCCCCCAGAGGTGATGTTGTCCTTGACAACGAGACGAGCCATCCAGCCTTATGATGACGGCACAGTGGAACTCTCAATGAAAGCACCAATGTCGGTGTCAAAACCGGCGGATCTCGGGTAGGGGGTCCCGAACTGTGCGTCTAAGGCGGATGGTAACAGGAGGCGGGGGACACGATCTTTACCCAGGTTCGGGCCCTCTCGATGGAGGTAATACCCTACTTCATGCTTGATTGATCTTGATGATATGAGTATTACAAGAGTTGATCTACCACGAGATCGTAGAGGCTAAACCCTAGAAGCTAGCCTATGGTATGATTGTTGTTGTCCTACGGAGTAAACCCTCCTGTTTATATAGACTCCAGAGGGGGCTAGGGTTACACAGAGTCGGTTACAAGGGAGGAGATCTACATATTCGTATTGCCAAGCTTGCCTTCCACGCCAAGGAGAGTCCCACCCGGACACGGGACGAAATCTTCAATCTTGTATCTTCATAGTCCAACAGCCCGGCCAAAGGATATAGTCCGGCTGTCCGAGGACCCCCTAATCAAGGAATCCCTCAGAGAGTCCTTGAGGCAGCGCCGTCGCGTCTCTCTTATCCCGGAGGTCTCCACTATCAGTTCAGGATCTGGGTCCGGCTCAGGAGAGGAGCCCGCAGCAGCACCATCCGAGCAGTAGATCGCTAGAGTATCACTTTCATCATGAGTATGATGTATGGATGTGGTCGTATGTGTTATGATGCTTAGTTTCGTGTATGAGGGTAGTGAACATGTCATGATGTTTACCTCTTATGTTGAGTCTATGTATAATTATGTTGGAACCTTTTTATTCGCCTTGGTTTTCTTTCGCTGTTTTCTTCTGGGATTGTCACTGGCTTTCCTCCCATTCCTGGATATTTCTCATCGCGGTTGCTGTGTATTGGGAAAAATAAATAATAGGATGACGCGGGGAGGCAGCAACAACCAAGCTTGTAAGGATGTCCCTATTCGTTGCTCCACAAGACAAGCAGGACATTCCCCTGAGCCGTACCAGCCACCTCCGTCTCCACCGCCACATCCGCCTTGCACTAAGCAAATCATGTGAATGTTTGAAGAAAGAAGGAACAACGATCTGATGGAACTATTGAAAAGTGTGCAAGTTATGGTTGGGCAGAATGGAAATCAGAATGGTCATTAGTCCAAGCTGTCAGATTTTCAGGAACCAAGCCTCCCAGTTTCAGTCAAGTTATTGATCCATTGGATGCTGATGATTGGTTAAGGACTATTGAGAAGAAACTGGAAATTGCTCGCACCGAAGAAGGAAACAAGGTTCCCTTCGCAACACATTATCTCGAAGGATGTGCCGCTATATTGTGGGATAATGCTAAGGCCATGTGGCCCACGGACAAGGAAATTACTTTGACTAAATTCAAGGATCATTTTCGCAAGTATCATATTCCCGCCGGAATTATGAAAATCAAGCAGCGCGAATTCCTCGCTCTCACTCAAGGAAGCATGTCAGTAAACGAGTAACTCAATAAATTCAACCATTTGGCCCGCTATTCTCTCTATGATGCTATGATGTGGCCACAGAAGAACGGAAGGTCGACAGATTTCTTGGAGGACTGAATCTGCATCTCAGGTGCACTCTCAATATGTTTGATTTTCCGGACTTCCAAACTCTGGTGAACAAGGCCCTCGTCGCAGAAAGGGAACACAAGCTCATGCACAACAACAGGCCCACTAATAATGACCACACGCGCAAATTCAAGCCTAAGAAGGATATGCAACCCGTGCAGAAGGCTCGTACTTGGCAACAGACTCAGGTTGAGTACAAACCCAACTGGCAGCAAAATGTCAACAAGACCACCACTCAAGTCAAGAATGTCGTGACCAATCCGGTGCGTGAAGAATGTCAGCGCAACAATTCCTGCTTCAACTATGGGCAAACCGGACATTTTGCCAGATAGTTCCCCAAGAACAGCAAGCCAACAGCTTCATTCTGTCTGCAAGTCAACTACCTGGAGCCATATTCTGTCCTGAGTGCCATCCAAGGGCAAATCCATCATATCTCCGCTGATGAAGCCCAAGAGGACCCAAAAGTCGTCATTGGTATGTTTCCTGTTAATAACATACCTTCCATAATTTTATTTGACTCTAGGCTTCCCACTCTTTCATTTCGTGGAGTTTTTCTGCCCAAAACAAATTTCCTTGCTCGATTTTGGGAAAGCATATGCTGGTACAATCCCCGGGATCCTTGCTCCAAAGCAATCTGGTCTGCCGTAATTTGGAGATTGATAACAAGGGAGTCAAGTTTCCAACGTCTCTGATAATCATCGAATCTGACAAATTGGATATTATTCTGGGAATGAATTGGTTAACCCAATACCAAGTATGCATCAACTGTGCGACCAGAGAAGTTACCATGGCAAGTCAGGAAGGTCGCACCATAAGTTTTTATGCCTGCAGAGGTATTGCCAAGAAGGATACGGTTTTCACAGCTGTGGCTGAAGAGGTGGAATTGATTCCGGTGGTCAGTGAGTATCCAGATGTATTTCCTGAGGAATTACCAGGAATATTGCCAGACAGAGAATTGGAGTTTGCAATTGACTTGGTGCCTGGAACTGCACCGATACACAAGAAGTATTATCGGATGCCTTCATTAGAATTGGTGGAATTAAAGAAACAGCTGGATGAGATGCTGCATAAAGGATACATCCGCCCAAGCCCTTCACCGTGGGGGTCACCCACTATCTTCGTGGATAAAAAGGATGGCAGTCTTCGGATGTGTGTGGACTACCGACAGCTGAATGACGTCACCATCAAAAAAGTATCCATTACCAAGGATTGATGAATTGTTTGATCAACTCAGTGGGGCCAAAGTATTCTCCAAGATTTATTTGAGGACCGGATATCATCAACTCAAAATCAAGAAGGAAGTTTTTCCCAAGACCGCGTTCACCACTCGGTATCGTATTTGTGAGTATACCGTTATGTCATTCGGTCTCACCAACGCCCCTGCCTTCTTCATGCATATGACGAATAAGGTGTTTATGGATTTCTTGGACAAATTTGTGGTGGTGTTCATCGATGACATCCTCATTTATTCAAAAAGCAAAGAAGAACACAAGGACCACCTCCGAGCAGTTTTGCAAATGCTCCGCGACCATCAGCTTTACGCGAAGTTCAGCAAATGTAAATTTTAGCTCAAGCAAGTTGGATTTTTAGGGCATGTTCTCTTAGCAGAAGGAATAGCCGTGGATCCAAGTAAGGTGAAAGATTAGCTTGATTGGTCCGCACCCATGACAGTCTTAGAAATCTGGAGTTTCCTTGGTCTAGCCGGGTATTATCACCATTTTATTGAAGGATTCTCTACGATTGCCAAGCCAATGATAGAGCTCCTAAAGAAGGATAAGAAGTTTGAATGGACCGAGGACTGCGAAAGGAGTTTCAATGAGTTAAAAATCAGAATGACGTCAGCACCAGTATTGACTCTTCCCGACATCTACCGCAGTTTTGATGTCTACTGCGACGCCTCCAGAAAAGGCCTTGGATGTGTGCTTATGCAAGATGGCAAGGTTGTGGCCTATGCATTCCGACAACTACCGCCACACGAAGGAAATTATCCCACTCATGATCTGGAATTGGCCGCGGTGGTGCACGCTTTGAAGATTTGGAGACACTATCTTATTGGAAAGCGGTGCCAGATATTTACCGACCACAAGAGTCTCAAGTATATATTCACTCAACCCGATTTAAACCTTCATCAGCGAAGATGGCTTGAGTTGGTTAAGGATTACGACCTCGGTATAAATTATCACCCAGGTAAAGCTAATGTGGTTGTTGATGCCCTCAGCCGCAAGCCTGCCAACCGGAATGCTCTAATGGATTCTTTGCCTCCTAAACTTTGCGAAGAAATCGCTCAGCTCAATTTGGTAATCGTGGATGCCAGTCTTGCCAGCATATTGGAAGTTGCTCCTACCCTTGAGGAAGAAATTCGTAGCGCTCAAGCAGATGACAAAATTGTGGCAATTATATGCCAAGCGTATTCAAGAAGGACAGACACAGGATTTCTCTAAAGATCAGCAAGGTAGGCTAAGGTTTCGAGGAAGGATTTGCGTACCCAACCAAGAAAGTCTGAGAAAGAAGATATTGGTGGAAGCACACGAATCGTCGTACTCAATTCACCCAGGTGGCACCAAAATGTACGAAGACCTTCGTCAGGTATTCTGGTGGGATGGAATGAAGAAAGACATCGCGTACTTTGTGGCTTGTTGTGATATATGCAACAAGGTAAAGGCGGAACACCAAAAACCCGCCGGACTCCTTCAACCCTTACCCGTATCGCAATGGAAATGGGACGATGTCTGCATGGATTTCATCACTGGTTTACCAAGGACTCGCCGAGGGAATGACGCCATATGGGTCATAGTGGACACATTAACGAAGGTAGCCCATTTCCTTCCCATCCGGACCACCTACCATGCCGATCAACTTGCACAATTGTATATGTCCAGGATCGTCAGTCTGCATGGAGTGCCAAAGACTATCACCTTAGATAGAGGATCTCTCTTCACTTCAGCATTTTGGTCCCGACTACATCAAGCCTTGGGGACTGCCCTGAAATACAGCATAGCTTATCATCCCCAGACAGATGGACAGACTGAGCTAGTAAATCAAATACTCGAAGATATGCTCCGAGCATGTGCGTTGGCCCAAGGATCCAAGTGGGTAGACTGTGTGCCGTACACCGAGTTTTCCTAGAATAAACAGTTTCCAGACCAGCTTAAAGGTGTCACCTTATGAAGCCCTGTATGGCCATAAGTGCCGCACTCCACTGAACTAGTCTCAAACCGGAGACACCCGTATTTTTGGGACTCATTTGATGATCGAAGTGGAGAAGCAAGTCAAGGAAATCCAAGACAGACTATAGTTGGCCAAATCACGACAAAAGAGTTATTATGACACAAAACACCGTCAAATCAGCTTCCAACCCGGAGAACACGTGTATCTCCGAGTCACCCCTATGAAAGGAGTTAAGAGATTTCAGACCCATGGAAAATTAGCACCCAGATATATTGGTCCATTTCCAGTCATGACCACAGTTGGAACAGTTGCCTACCAATTGGAATTGCCGCCAGAACTGTCAGAGGTACACAACGTGTTTCATGTCTCACAGCTAAGGAGATGTATCTCGCCACCGGAGAAAAGGACTGATATGGCAGAGATAGAACTGGCTAAGGATTTAACATATGAGGAAAACCCGATCAGAATATTGGATGAGACAGAAAGAGTCACTCGCAGCAAAATGATAAGGTTTTACAAGGTTCACTGGGAGCATCACACCGAGGAAGAGGCAACCTGGGAAAAAGAGGAATTTTTAAGGACTGCCTACCCAGAACTGTTTTCCCAAGCAACTAAATTTTGAGGACGAGATTCATCCTATGTGGGGGAGGTTTGTGACAGCTTGGATTTTGCCTTCTCTCTTTTTCCGGACTTGATTTTGCTTTTGCCTTGGATTTGAGTTTTTGGAATCAATTCAAATGGACTTATCACTTGGGCATGCCCACCCAAGTAACCCATCTACCTTTCATGCAATCTCATTTCTCTAAAAAAATCCAAAATGGTCAAATGAATACTTTTCATAAAAGAAAAATATTCATTTTCTCTTCTAAAACTCATTTCAGAAACTAGTGCTCCAAAGCAACCCTCATTTTTATTGCTCCAAAATTCTTGAAATAATTCCTAAATATTCTTTGAACCTTGGCCCACCTCCCCAAGCAAAATGATTGCATGACTTTTGTCACGACCGGTTTTTCGATAAAATAATTATTGAGAGACCAATCCCTTTTACGGACCAGCGAGGAAGAATTCCTTCTCACTGGTAGACAATATCTTGGTCACAGAAGAAAAATACCAGGAGTACTAAATATAATACAAGGTTGAGCAGAGACTGCCCAACAATTTATTACATGCACGCCGCTAAAACAAGATGGCGGATAGGGTGGCAAACTACTAACTCACGATAATAACGGTGGTGGAAATATCATCGCGAAGCGAGTGATATGATTCTAGAAGACTACAACTCTTCGAGCGTCGGAGTGAGGCTCGAGAAGACTTATTGCGGGTGGCGGAAGCGTATACAATACAAGTGACCAATATCGGGGATCGCGCAGGACTGACTGGGACTCCTCTAGGCATCGGACGTGCTATCAAACTCTTCATCCAAGAGATCGCCTTCGTCAACATCTGGCCAAATCAACAAGCCATGTGAGTACTATGAAAGTACTCGCAAGACAGTTCGGACATAAGGTATAACAAATGTAAACATGAAGCACATGAACAAGTTAACCAGTGCGATCAGACATAGAGATAATAAATACTGGGTGCCAAGCGAGGGTCTGAATGACGCCTCGAGCGGAAACTGCAGAATAGTAATACTGGTGCCAAACGAGTGTCTGAAAGACTCCTCGAGCGGAAAATGCGGAATAATAATACAGGTGCCAAACGAGTGTCTGAAAGACTCCTCGAGCGGAAAATGCGGAATAATAATACAGGTGCCAAACGAGTGTCTGAAAGACTCCTCGAGCGGAAAATGCGGAATAATAATGCGGGTGCCAAACGAGTGTCTGAAAGACTCCTCGAGCGGAAAATGCGTTATAATAATGCGGGTGCCAAACGAGTGTCTGAAAGACTCCTCGAGAGGAAAATGCAGAATAATAATGCCACAGTCGGGCGTCGAGGCGACACCACATAAAGGGCTTGCAACAGAAAATAAAGACAGTGCATGCCACAGTCGGACGTCTGTGCGACATCACATAAAGGGCTTATATTTAAAGTAAGAAACAAGTACACGCCACAGTCGGACGTCTGCGCGACGTCACATAAAGGGCTTATATCACAGCTCAATAATACAATCGTTCGGGAACATAAATTATCACAAGCATGCGACAAATATAAAGTTAGTCCATCCACAGGAATAACAATAAAACTGGATTTACCACTTGAGCTTGTTCACCGGGGACAAGTTTTTCACACGGATAGATATGGATATAATGTTTACACTACTTGATCATGGATACGATGATTTGGAAAGAATTGACTCTGCAGAGTTTGTACTTAACCACAGCCAACGGATTTCAGTAGTCACGGGGACTAGTTCCGTCTACGGTGTTTTGGAAGAAACACGTCTAACCAGTACACACCCAATTCAACCATCCGAAGCCAGGGATCACCCTCGGCAACATTCAAGAAAAACCTTGAGACGGGGAGGCTACAACCTCGCGTAGCATGGGATCAAATTTCTATACGCGCGCTCTAAGGGGGTGCCCCCCCTCTCGGTCCCAACCGGAAACACCCATGCCCCCTGACCGGATGACTGGCTTTAATCCTGGGCCAAGGTACCATCATCCCGGCCTCTCTGTTTGGTGTGTACACGGAAAGAGGTTACCAACTTACTAAACCGCATCCTGGCAATGAGACATGTGGTAGCACGGAAAGGGGAAAGAACGGTAACGTGGCTCCAACCACGTTAACGTCGGAGGAAGTCGGATGACGCAAGGCTGGTATGCTACAACAGTACCACCTTGCTGCCCTTCATGTCACCACATGATTAGGCCATCTCTCATCAGAGATCATCGCAACTTTGGAACATGCGGGAAAGAACGATAACGTGGCTCCAACCACGTTAACGTCGGAGAAAGTCGGATGACGCAAGGCTGGTATGCTACAACAGTACCACCTTGCTGCCCTTCATGTCACCACATGATTAGGCCATCTCTCATCAGAGATCATCGCGACTTTGGAACAACCGGGTCGTTGCCTTACAAGCAACGAGGTATTTACCGACACTCATATGCCACGCACAAACTCTCACGTGAACATGTAAAACACCTGTCATATCAAATGTTCAAAACATGCTTGCCTGGTTCGGAGAAGTCGGAGTCTAGCTCGGCGAAGTTCGCGGCTCCTTCACCTCTTCCGGAACCTACGGCAATCACGAAACGGGTACTAACGTGAAAACCAACACTTGCACAGAAACTTTTCCAAATAATTTTCAAATAAATCCCATAAAAAACTAGACAAAATTTGAAGATTGTCAGAAAAAGAATCACTCAAAAATTCCTTTTTATTAAAAAGTTATAAAGGTTTCTGTCCAGGGACTTATCTGTAATGAAACAGAAAAGTTCCAGGGTTTTAACTGAGAAAACAGAAAACGCTTCGGTTGGGAATGCGCAAGCGCAAAGGAGAAAACGTATTTGCCCGAAGGCGCCAACAGAAAACGGTTCGAAGGAGAATAGAATAGAGGCTGACAGGCGGGGTCCACCTGTCAGGTTTAAAAAGCTCGCCGGCGCCCGAAGACTGCGGTGGACGCCGGCGTCGAACCACGGCGAGTTAGGAGAAACGGAGGGTACCAAGAGCTTCAGCGTCTTCTTCCGCGTCGGTGGGTGGTGGACTCGTCCAACGGGGAGCACCACGTCGACGGCGACACTATCTCCGGCGGACGGCGGCTCGGGTGAGGATGGGGAACTCCGGTGGAGGGCTGCAAACTACGAATTGAGGCGCGGGTCAGAACGAGGGATGCAAGGTGAAGCTACTGGCAAGAGAATGGGGGCGGAGGAGCACACACGGGGGCGAATCGGGCTGGATCCCGTGGCGGGTTGCGGCGGCCGGAGTCGAGGAAGGAGACCTCCTCGGGGCTCTACCAGTGGCTAGGCTTGCTCTAGGGGGAGTGCAGGGATGGTGGGTGCTCGAGTTGAAGCTCGGGGCCTCTATTTATAGGCAGATCGACGGGGTGGCCGTGAACGGAGAATCTCCAGCGAGCGATTACGGCGGAGCAGTGGATTGGCAGGAGGTTTGAGTGGCCAGGCAGCATCAGTGGAGGTTACTGGAGTCGTTTCACAGCTAAACGGGGTCAGTCTTGGCGTAATGGCGTCGGTCCACGGTGAGGTGACCGCACGGGCTCAACGGCGGCAGAGAGCGCGCTCCACGCCCTGCGGTTCACGACGAGAGCGGCAGCGCGTTCGGGGGAGTGGAAGGCCACGCGGCGAGCTCCGGTGGTTTGGGCGGCGCTGGGTGGCGTCGTCGGCGCCGTGTCTCCCGCTGGCGTCCGCAAAGCCGCCGCCGGCGTCGGTCACGGGGCGGCGCACCTTCTGCTGCTCGTCGCCGACGCCCGCAAGGCGCCAGGCGTTCGTGCGGTGCAGGAACAAGAGGGCGGGGACGAGGAGCAAGGCGACGCGGTGGTACTGGCGAGATCGATGTCCTTCTCTGAAGAAAACGACAGCAAGCCACTGACTGAATCTCTGAATTTTTCTGAACTTGATACAGACAGTGCACTGCAGGTGTTCGACAGGAGGATTTTGCAATGAGATAAATTTTTCTGGAGCTGTAACTTGGTGAGATGACCACTCAATGCACCCAGAGGCTGCCTGATTTTACTTGGAATTTTTGGAGAAGGTTTTGAATGAATTTCACCAAATTTGACAAATCTGGTCCAAACTTGCAGCAGGTGTAGTTTGAAAATTTTGAACTGAAGACCAGTGGATCTTCATGGTTCTTGGTTGAGGGTTCAAAGGACTAGGAGGGGAAAAAGGTTTGGGGGCAAAAATCAAGACAGAAAGTGGAGTTCCTTTGCAAATCTCCAAGTGCTAGAAGAGAAGGCAGAAATTTATTTGAATAGAATATAAATGGAAATAATCACATGGGGAGGTTCAACTTGCTGGATTTGATGCAAATCATGATCCAAAGGTGAGGAAAGGGTTAGGAGAGGGGATTTGCACTAAGGCCATGGCAAGAAGGAATTGTTGAAAGTGGCAAAGGATTTTTCCAAAAGCCATAGTGCAAATTTCAAGGAGATTTTCAAAAGTCATTTCCCAAGTGAAAATATTTTGTCTTGAGTCCAAGTGAAAAGCAAGAACCTCCAAGACCAAAGACAGATCTTGGTTGAATCCAAATAAAACTTTTGCCATAAAGAAAAATATTTGAGAGTGAGAGTTCTCTTGAAGAAAAATTTAAATCACTCCCCTCAAGTCAAATAAAAATCTTTAAAAAAAATCCAAATAAAAAAACTTGGGTGTCACAACTTTTTGTAATAGTTTTGCTACAGAAAATCATTTCTCTTCTGGCCCTAAAATGCACTTTGTTCAGCAAGTGTATTTTTTCTTAATCCTTTGGCCCTGGTTTTTCCTGAGCCTCATTACCCTCCTAAGTAAACCTTAACCCCAGGAGATCAGCCCTAATGGCCTTCTAGAAGCCCTCCAAAAGTAGCGGCCAAGTTTCTGGCCAGAAACTTGCCAAGAAGCTTGAGTCACGTCTGGTCGGCCTGGCAGTGAGTTCTCAGCCTCCCTACACCTAACACTGCGCGGACTACAGCCCAGACAAGGTTTGGACGAGCGTGGGCGTTGTTTTGACCATGCCAGGGCGGTGACCGCGTGTGGACACGGGTTCTGGCATGTGTTCGACGAGCTCTGCGTCGCGCCAATGCTTCTGTTCGGCGCGTGCTCGAGCCAGAGCTCGCCGATGAGTGCCGCGACGTGCCACCAGCCTCGACTCTTCACCCTTGACCTCTCCCTGGCGCTCGCTGACGCCGGAGACGCCGCACCGAGCACGGGCACGTCGCGGCCAAAAGCCACAGTGCGCTCATGCCCTTGTCTTCTTCTTCCCTGCTTCCTGTGCTCGTCGACGAGCGTGGACAGCTCCCGCGTGAGCACTGAGCTCTTTCCCCCTCTCACCGGTGCCCTTCGTCGTCGCTCGTCGGCTAACAGAGAACTCCGGCGGTGCCAGTAACTCCCCTCCTACTCCGGCTATATATAGTGCCCCTCCCTCCGCCCCGAAGCCTCACCGCACTTCTCAACCACCACGACCACGTAGCACAGCCGTAGCCCGGTCGGGCAGGCCTTTGGCCATCGACCACGAACAGAGTTCACCGGCGACCCCTGCAGCCCAGCCACCCTGCTCCAGAGCCCCTCGAGCTCAACCAACCCCTCAGGTGCATCATTGGAGATCCACTGGTGTCGCCTGGAAGCAGCAGAGCCCTTGGAGTCCCCCTCGCCGTCGCCTTCTTCCTCTCCGGCAAGTCCCAACCGCCACCGCCGCTTGCGAGCTTGGTTGCGAGCAGCTCTGGCCATCCCTCGACAAGCCACGGGTACAGGCTGGTGCGCTGTGACCCGCTCTCCACTTCTATCCCTCTGGCTTCGCCCAAGAACCCCTCACCGCGAGCGTGAGCTCTGGCGGAGCACCGCCGTGCTATGTTTCCTCTCTCCCCCTCTCTCTCCTGACTGGTGGGGCCCGGTGTCAGTCTCTCCACTAGCACCCGAAGCGGTACGAGTGGAGGTGTATTCCGCCTTTACGCCATCGACGTCACCCCCCCAGGTTTTCTGTTTTATTCAAATTAATTCAAAATTTTGACCACAACTTTGACCAGTGATAATTTTTAGCCTATAAGTCCAAATGAGTTTGTTCTTTTTGCATTGTGTTTGTTTCAGAAAGCTCTAGTAGCACACCAAAGAGTGGAATTTTCCTTGCTGTCTAGAATTTTTGGTGATTTTCAGATTGGTTCTTGATATTTTGTTTTGTGGTTTTAAAATATTTTCAGAGGGAGAGACTTGTCTTGAAGATAACCAGGAGGAGTGTGAACCTCCTCTGCACTAAGGCAAGCCACACCAGCATGTGGATGGTGTCATTTCAATATCCATGATTTTTCTTACTTAAATATGAGTTCTTTTATGCATTTAACATTTTTGAAATAAATATGGTTGAATGCTAGTTACTCTGTCATGCTTGAAAAGTTTGTTTAAGTTACTGGTTGAATGCATGGACTAGTTTGGTCTAGTAGAATAGAGTTTGACTAGTTATATTGCTATGATAAATAATGATAGTTCTTTTTGCTCTATGAGAATTTCTATAAATTATGAGTTAATCAAGACATTGCATGGTAATAAATAGTGAGGTAGAACTAGTAAAGTTTAATGATGAGTTAGTGCAAGAATGTCATATTGATAAGGTTGATCCGTTCTTGTGAGTTGCATGTTTTGCATATCGATTAGTTGCATGCTCATCGCATCGTATGACTTGGAATAGTTTTTATTTTCAAGTTAAACATGATGATAATCCAACTTGAATATATTCTTGATCAAGTCATGGTGCCACTGAATCGGGTTTTTCCTCAGTGCGACCACATTTACCTTTATGGGGTTCTTGATTCGGTCCTTTGTCGTGCCTCTCGCCGGTGCCTCCAACGAGGTAAGGTTATGGGCGTGCGGTACCCTGGCCCGGTAAGCAGACATACCTTGTGTGCCCGTTTGTTTTTATGGTACCTTGTCCCCGTTTGGGACCGTTTTTGCCACGACGGTGGCCGTTGATGCCTTTGGTAGGCACGGGGCCAACCATGACTTAGCCGGGAGAGTGTCATGGCAATGGTAGGGTTTCGTCGGAACGCCGTTGGTCCACCCGAATGGGAGTGCGAGGCCATGTGTTCTGTGGTGTGGGTAAAGTGTGCTACCTCTGTAGAGTGTATTCAATCTATCGATAGCCGCGTCCTCGGTTATGGACACAGCTCGGGAGTAGGTCACACCATGGATCAAGATTTATAATTTATCTTGCACACTAAATAATTATTGTTGAAACTGGCTTTGTGATGATTTGTGAGATCATGTGCTGATCATGAGTGATTGGTCGCAGTTGTGATCCGGGTATGATCACCATTTGGTTAAGAGGTAACCCGTCTGGTAAGCGAGTCCGGGGGACTCGGTGCACATGTTGGTTTCACCGCATTAGTAACATTACTTGCATTGCATTAACCTGAATAATTGTCATGATATTGTTTGTCATCGTGCTTATGTTTTTGTGAGCTTGCAAGTACATTCAGTGTACTGACCTGGCATGTCATGCCAGATTTCAGGCAAGTCGTATCGCATCGGAGAGCTTCCCGCGTCTAGGCCGTGTCCACGTCGGTGTCCCTGTGCTATGGAGTTCCACTTCGTCGTCATTCCGCTTCCATGTAGTTTATGTGATCAAGGCCCCTTCATGTTCATTAAATAATGTACATATTGTTCAGCCGCACCGCGTGTGCCGCTTGGCCTCTTATCTCGATGTAATATCAGACTTATGTATCCACTAGCTTCAATAAAGCGGCTGTTCTGTACCATGTTGTTGTGTGTTGCCAGAAGACATGATCTCTGGGCTGAAATGCAAGGTAAACCGGTTGCTCTAAGCCGGGGTGCCACACGCCACACCCCTCCCTATGAACAGGACCCCCGTTTCGACCGTAGCGCTCCAACAAAAGTTTGTTTCCTCCGTTTTGCGGTACACCATACCCCTCCCGATCAACAGGACCCTGTTTCGACCGTAGGAGGTCCGTTTCCTCCGTTTTGCGGTATGCCAGACCCGTCCCGATGAACAGGATCCCGTTTCGACCGTGGCCGGTCGAACACAAGGCCGTTTCCTCCATTCTGCGGTACGCCAGGCCTCGTTTCCATCGGCAGTTCCGTCCAAGCCGGTTGGCTCCTGATGAACATGACGTATTCCATTGCCTCCCGATGAACACGACACATTCCGTTGCCTCCCCATGAACATGGCGACGGCGCAGCTTCTCCGATCCGACCGAGCCAAGTACACGAGCCCTGGCCGTACGTATGCGTGAGTAGGCGTTCGAGACCCCACCCGTATGTACATACGTGGTTGTCTTTAGTTTCTTGAACCCTGGCCGATGTACGTACGTGTACATGCTATGTGCGCGCCTCTACTACGACACGTGCCCTTCCTTACTCGGCCACGGTTCATCGCTGCAGCCTGCAGACAGACCGATCGACCAGTATGTACGTACATGTTTGCCACCAGAATGACAATGCTACGTACGCTTCGACCAGGCGGGTCCCGACCGTCTGGCACTTCCTTGCGTGCGAAGATGTAGCTGGTGGGTCCCATTAGTCAGGGGGCGAATCATTTTTTGCCCGTAATATGGACGCACTTCCTTGCGTGCGAAGATGTAGCTGGTGGGTCCTAGCAGTCAGGGGCGAATCATTTTTTTGCCCGTAATATGGACGCACTTCCTTGCGTGCGAAGATGTAGCTGGTGCGTCCCAGCAGTCAAGGGGGAAACTTTTTTTTCCTGAAATACGGTGGCCCATCCGGTGGGTCCCTGCTGTCAGGTCGAGGAATCATTATTTTCTGCGTAATAAGGAGGCACTTCCTTGCTGCGGCCGTCACTACTGGAATATGGCAATTTGCCGTCTGCCGGCTTTTTGTCGTCCGCCAGCTGACGGCAAAGAGCCTCTTTGTCGTCCGCTTCCACAAAGTGGACGGCAAAGAATGTGCAGATGGCAAAAAATCTATTTGCCGTCCGCTGTTTCTTTGCCGTCAGCCAGCTGACGGCAAAGAGCTAGAAGGCACACGGCAAAGGCCCAGGTGGGCGCCACAGGGCATGACGTGGCTAGGTCAGGTTCTTTGCGGTCCGCCAGCGGACGGCAAAGAGGAGACGTGGGCCAGCCCTAAACGGCCGCCCTCTTTGCCGTCTGCTAGCAGAAGGCAAAGAAGGCCCACTTAACGGGCCGAGCCGTCTCCCCTCTCTCTCTCTCTTTCTCTGTCTCCCTCCCGCGCGCCCGCCTCTCTCCTCCCCCGCCGCTCTGCGGCCGCCGCCCGCCAACCCCGCCCCCGGACCAAGCCCCCACCGCCGTCCAGCCCTCCCCCCGCCCCCGCGCCCTATCGCCCCGCCGCCCCGTCGCCCTGCCGCGCCCCATCACCGGAGAGGCCTGGGCCGGGCCGCCCCGGTGCCGGACCCCTCCCCGCGGCCCTGCGCCGCCCCGCCCCGCTGCCGCCCTCCTCCCCGCGGCCCCTGCGCTGCCCCGCCCCACCGGCCGACCTCGCCCTCCACCGGCGATCCCCTGCAGGTTTGTTCTTCCCCCCTTTTTTTAGTTTAGTTTATTTTAGTTTAGTTTCTGTTTTTTTAGTTTTAGCTTAGTTTTATTTTCAGTTTAGTTTTAGTTTTAGTTTATTTTAGTTTAGTTTAGTTTAGATTAGTTATAGCTTAGAAGAAGAAGAGGAGTAGAAGGAGGAGGAGGAGGGAGGAAGAGGAGGAGGGAGAAGAAGAGGAGTAGAAGGACCCCCTAACCCGCTCATCCTGTTGTAAAATTTTAGTTAGGTCGACGGAAGAAACAAAATTGCAATGTTATTCATCTTTCGATTTAAATGTGCAGTTATTTCGTCGCTACGAGGGTCTGGTGTTCGACGAGCTCTGCCCCTGCGTTAGTTGGTGAGCACAAATGACATCTCCTCCTCCCCCCTTCATTTGCTCTGTTCCGGTCTTCGTGTCGATGAAACTTGCTAGCTATAGGTGTCAATCATCAGTATGCGTAACCACTATGCGTCTCCCGTTCAAAAGGGTTACATCTATAAATATGCATGCATTTGCATATTTATAATCATGATTCTTTCGAATTGCCCAACGTTATCCATGGACAGCCCGAGTATGTGTAGATTGGATTCGTTTTCCCATATGCTCTGCTCCGGATCCAATGCAGAATTTCATCAGTGCCTCCCTGTTGTTCTTCGGGTACACATCCTCTCTGCTTATTGCCGAGACGTGTATCAGGAGAACAGCGGGGAGGTGCTGCCGAAATTTGCGTCGGATCCGGAGCAGAGCATGGGAAAACGAACCCAATCTACACATACTCGGGTGGGATTGGGACCTATCTTTACCTATTAGCATGTAGGTTGCATGGACGTAATAAAACTGACAAACTCCATTAACTTATGGATATAGTTTGCTTAATTATGTATATATTTCTTGTGTGTCCAGTAGGAATTCAATATGAGTGATCGTGCATGGATGTACACCGGTTACACTAGTCAGAAAGTTTGGAACGAGGAATGGTTAACAAAAACCAAGGGGTTTGTTAGAGCCGCATTTGCAACTGGCCAGGAATTTAGCTGGTGCCCCTATGCCCGTTGCGACAACTATAAAAAGAGGGACAAGTTTGAAATGAGTAAAGACCTGCAGAAGTTTGGTTTTACGCCTGGTTACACGGTATGGACATTACATGGTGAGTCTGCCCAATGTGCCAGAGCCGAGGTTCGTCGTCGCACCGACGAGCATGGTACCGGGACCGTAGACATGGTGCAAGACTTTGACGATGCTCGCGACTCGGACGAGGAGATGGAGGAATCTGGAAAGGCCTTCACTAAAATGTTGGAGTCCTCAGAACGTCCTCTCCAAGAGCACACTAAGCTTTGTCAGCTGGATGCCATCTCACAAATAATAGCTTTGAAGGCTCAATTCAACTTGGGCTGAGAATGCAACGACGCGATGATGACAGTATTCGGACGATTTCTACCCAAAGGCCATGTGCTACATCCAAACCTGTACCAGTCAGACAAAATCCTCCATGCTCTTAAGATGCACTATGAGAAGATACATGCCTGTGAGAAAGGATGTGTCTTATTTAGGCTTCAGTATGAGGACTTGAACTATTGTCCCATTTGCAATTCTTCCAGGTATGTTGTGGTAGACAACGGTGTCGGTGTCAAAACCGGCGGATCTCGGGTAGGGGGTCCCGAACTGTGCGTCTAAGGCAGATGGTAACAGGAGGCAGGGACACAATGTTTACCCAGGTTCGGGCCCTCTCGATGGAGGTAATACCCTACTTCCTACTTGATTGATCTTGATGATATGAGTATTACAAGAGTTGATCAACCACGAGATCGTAGAGGCTAAACCCTAGAAGCTAGCCTATGATTATGATTGTTGTTGTCCTACGGACTAAACCCTCCGGCTTATATAGACACCGGAAGGGGCTAGGGTTACACAGAGTGGGTTACAAGGGAGGAGATCTACATATCCGAATTGCCAAGCTTGCCTTCCACACAAAGGAGAGTCCCACCCGGACACGGGATGAAGTCTTCAATCTTGTATCTCCATAGTCCAACAGTCCGGCCAAAGTATATAGTCTGGCTGTCCGAGGACCCCCTAATCCAGGACTACCTCAGTAGCCCCTGTACCAGGCTTCAATGACGATGAGTCCGGCGCGCAGATTGTCTTCGGCATTGCAAGGTGGGTTCCTCGTCTGAATACTTCGTAGAAGATTTTGAACACAAGGATCGTGTCCGGCTCTACAAAACAAATTCCACATGCCACAGTAGAGAGTATAATATTCCACAAATCTAATCTGCTGACAACTTTTCGTGACATCCTACCATGGTTCGGTTATTACGAACCGTTTTTCCCAGCCTGCCACTGCATGTGTTGCGAGGCGGTTTTATTGGCATGTCTTGTCGAAGCAGAGAAGGTGTTCCCCTTATCACGGGATTCTCATCAATATGGGTGTGGGAACCCAGTCGTGCTCGTTAGTATGACTCCTCAATTTTAGGCAAGTTCCAAACGGCTACGCGGAGGACGCTTGATATTCGCCCTCTTTATAAAGGGGCCAAGGCCTGTCCTTTTCTTCTCGCGCTCGATCCTTCCCTTCCCCCACCTTGAGTTCCAACACCCAAGGCTCAGGCTAAGAGCTTTGGACCTTCAATCATGTCCGGATCCAACCTTCAAGGCCGGTGGATGGCCTCCTCTGTCACAGAGGAGGACATCAAGAAGCTAAGAGCAGCCAGGTATCTGACCGCCGAAATCTCGCATAGGCTGCCTGCTCAAGGGCAGGTCATCCCCACTCCCGAACCCAACGAGAGTGTCGTATTTATTTCCCACTTCCTTCGAGGGCTAGGCTTTAGTCTTGATCCCTTTGTTAGAGGGCTTATGTTCTATTACGAGCTCGATTTTCACGATCTAGCTCCAGATTCTATCCTTCACATCTCATCGTTTATCGTCGTGTGTGAGGCCTTCCTCCGCATCACCCCACACTTCGGCTTATGGCACAAGACCTTCAATGTGAAGCCGAAGATGATCGATGGGCAACACGCAGAATGCGGAGGCGCCATAATAAGCAAAGGCGCCGATGCTCCATGGCTAAAGGGTTCCTTCCCGGAGATGTCCAACTTATGGCAGCGGGAGTGGTTTTACATCACACCTCCCCGAAGTACTAAGTGGGTAGCTGCCCCCGCCTTCCGTTCGGGCCCCCTCGCCACAACTGGCGTCATGGGTCAACAAGGGGCTGGACTGGGGGCCAGTTAATGACGTGCCGACATTGCAAAGTCGCATCCGAGATCTCCTCAAGAGAGCTGTCAGTCTTGTCAAGGTAATGCAAGTTATGCTAGTTCGTCGGGTCCTGCCATGCCAACGTCGATCTCTCCGTATGTGGGAGTTCAACCCAGAAGGACCGCGAACTATTCAGCAATTCTTCGGCGTGACGCTCGAAGAGATGTATGGATTGTTCTTCGGATCACGAATAAAGTGTCCGGACACCACCGAGGATGCGGGTCTCAACTGCAACCGTCCAGATACCCATGTAAGTAATTCTGCGGCCGAACATGTTGTCTTTTTATTTGTCACAACATTATTCTGAAAAAATCGCTCTTGCTCAGGAATGGATAAGAAAGGAGAAGATGATCAGGTGTTCGGCCCCCCTTCCCGAAGGCTCACCGGATCCTATACTAGCCAGGATGCTTGAGCACGCACCTTATCCAGTGCCATCAGGGGAAGATAAAGGGAGGAATAAAAAAGACGGAAGAGGGCCTCGCGGATTACTCATCCAAACCGGGGGAATTAGTGTCTCCGCGAAGGAGGATAATCGGGGAGAAGAATCTAGAATCCCCTCTCCCCAAGGAAGGAAAAGGACCGCCTCTGAAGACTTGGAAATGAGGGTTTCCAAACGAGGGAAGAAACCTTCGCCAGGGGGCCCTGCCCCGGGGGGCATCCTTAACGCATAGTGCCCGCAAGGGGGCCAGCCCTCCACCAAGCTGTAAGTGAACAAGAGTACTTTGGTAAATATATCCTGCTTTATCTCCGAGGACAATAACCGAGACATATATCTTGCAGTCCAGCTCGTAGCCCTTCTCGACAGAGTTCGTCTTTGGGGGATCTTCTTCCGGAGATGATGGAGAGCGAAACGCCTCCCCTTGTCTCCCCACCTCATGGGGCGGACGACCCTGAGGTGTCTTCACAGAGGATTTCTCCTGATCCGCCAAGGCCAAAAGGTAACCCTTCGGCCACCCGAAGTCCGGAGTATTTGACTTCTAAGGAGAGCAACAGAAAGAATCCGGGACTGTCCGGTGCACAACCGGACGCACTGATGGGTCTTCTGGAGCAAGCGGCTATCTCAGAGGCGCATCGTACCTTAATGGGTACGGTGGTTGAGAGGATTTCATCCGCCAAAAGCGGGTTGCATGAAGCTTTTATGAGCCTGCTAAGAGGCTTTGAGGTACGCAAAGTAATATATATATTTTTTGGCAGTACCGCACACGCTAGGTGTACCCTATACAGATGGTAGCCCCTGAGACTCTGGTTGCTGTCTAGAGGCGGCAAACAGAGGATCATAGTCCCAGGTAAGGATCACGCTAATTTTATGTGCAGGCGGCTGATGGTCCGGTGGCTGGCCGGACTGGTGAGTTTGCCGAACTAACGCGGCAGCTTGATGCGGCAGATGCCGACATCGCGGTTGTGAACAAGCGGCTTGAAGAGGCACAGGGTATGTATTTTCGTGTGGTCAACAAATATTAAGAGGAGCATGATGCTAGTATCTATAATATGTTGTGACTGCAGATGGAGCTGCCGCCGTGGAGACCCTTCGGGCAGAACTTGCCCGAGCTAAGGAACAAGCCAGGAGAAGTGATGCAGCCGCCCTAAAGGCGGTCGAAGAGTTAAGAGCCGAACAGGCTGCTCATCGCCAGAGCGAAGATAAAATAGCCAAGATGGCTGTTGAGCTGAAAGATGCCGCCGGCCGATATGAGCTTCTTGAAAAGGAAAGCCAAGCGAAAGCGGCTGACCTGAAAAAAGCCATGGAAGCAGCCAAGGAAACCCTAAAATCAGAGCGGCGAAGGAGGAGCTCCGTCAAGCCGGAGATGTCACGGCTGGGAAGCCCTTTTTATTGCGGACGAAGTTCGGAGACCCGAAGTATGCCCCTCTGGATCAATTATGGAGTGCTTCAGACGCGTACTCGGACTTGGCAATGAGTGCTACTGATGCGACTGAGTTTTTGAAAGATCAGAAAGATCATGAAGTGGAAAGATTGTTCTGGTCGCAATTCAGTATTCCAATGCGTCCGCTGCTGTTAAATGAACAAATGGCCGAGTGGGCCGAGCTCCATAGGTTGTCCGGGCTTGCCATGAGGTCTGTCCTGGATCATCTTTGGCCGGAGGGACCAAGGCCGAATAGTTATTTTGGTTTAGTGCAACGATTCCTTGGTGCTGTGCCACATATCGATGCTACAAAGAGGTCGGCGTGCATAGAGGGTGCGCGGATGGCTCTTGCCCGTGTTAAGACATACTGGGCAGAGATGGAGGCCACCGCTATTGCGACCCGAGGTCCGGCCGTAGGCCAGGTCCCGGCTGAGCACTATTTTGAAGAAGTCCTAGAAGGCGCTCGTTTAATAGAGGCTCAGTGCTCGAAGAGTATCATGTTCGACTGACATGTGTCCCAATTCGCCCGAAAGTATTATGATGCCTCCTGTGCGGCCGTTTATGTATGTAGATAACCTGAAAGTTTGCAGTCGTCGGCTTCAGCCCCCACACATAATGGGGGGGTGTTCGGAAAAGCGCGTATTCACACTTGATCCAACGTCTTGGTCCATTAAGCAGGTGATAGTGCGGCGAACAAGGCAATCAGACTATATAGCTTTAACACTTTCACTTAGCCATAGGAGTTTGACGGCGGGGCTACTATATAGCCCATGGTACTTCCACGCTCATCCGAATACGGTGCGCGTACATACATGACCAGGAAACCGGTCCTTCGTTAATGCGGAGGAATCACGAAGAGTCATCGAGTGGTTGACCAGTCTCGCGCTTTACCATGACAGTCAGTTTTCGGCTTTCTCTGTTGAGGTGCTCATCCAGATGATCCAGGGCACAATCGCAGCAGTTCTCCCGGTGCCACCTTAGCCGATAGAGCGGAACGTAAGGTAGCAAACCACGGGAGCCAGGCAAACCCAACTATTGACCAAAGACATGATTCGGAGCTGATGCATATAAGGCCAAACTCGCGACGCCGAACACTCCCTAAGGTATTCGGACTTTACAACACATGCTGGGCTGAGTAACGCCCTCGATAATAAACCCTTAATTTCCAGACGTGCATTAGTCTGACGTGACGAAATGTCAATAACGCCATCATCCCTCTTGTTTGTGTTGAGTATCCGGAGGGTGTGAAGCAACAAGAGACAGTAAAAAAGGTTTACGCAGGGTCTTAATCTAAAAGAAACCTTTGCGGGGCCCTGCTGCACGTCTGCGCCTGTGTCTCCGTTGTGCAGTATCCTAGAAGGGTGTAGCACGATTATCATCTGTAAAAGAGGAAAAACCCCATGTAAAAGTCTTCTTGCGAAAAATTGGTTATTCTTAATGAACCATTAAAATGCTATCTAAATAGGGTCAAGCCGAACTGTATCCCTTTTGACATGCGGGAAGCCCCTAGCACCACCTATGGGGGTATATCCATCTACCCAATCTCAGGTTTTTCTGAGCTGTTACAGCTAGTGGTGCGCCGGACTCGTCGAGCCGTGTCCGCGGTCTTGACGACCGATCATTTATTCTGGTTGGAGAGGTCGTTCAGTGTTCGGCTGCTAGAGCGGCCACACATTCCTCCGCACGTAAGGAGCGCTCTGTGTTTTCGCTAACTATGATGATGCCACGTGGACCGGGCATCTTAAGCTTAATATAAGCGTAATGCGGTACTGCATTAAAACAAGCGAAGGCCGTTCTTCCGAGTAGTGCGTGATAGCCGCTTCGGAATGGAGCGATGTCGAAGGTTAATTCTTCGCTTCGGAAGTTGTCGGGAGAACCGAATACAACCTCTAGTAGTATAGAGCCCGTGCAGCGGGCCTCTGGGCCTGGTATTACTCCTTTAAAGATAGTATTGCTTTGGCTGATTCTTGTCGGGTCTATCCCCATTTTGCGGACTGAGTCCTGATATAACAGATTAAGACTACTGCCGCCGTCCATAAGGACTCGGGTGAGATGGTACCCGTCAATTATTGGGTCTAGCACCAAGGCAGTCGATCCTCCGTGCCAGATACTAGTCGGGTGATCCCTGCGATCAAAAGTGATCGGGCAGGCCGACCAAGGGTTGAACTTGGGGGTGACGGGCTCCACGGCGCATACGTCTCGGAGTGCACATTTGCTCCTCCTCTTCGTTACGTGGATCATGTTCACTGTTTTGACCTCTGGTGGGAATTTGTTTCTGTCCCCCAGTATTTTGGTGGCGAGGATCATCCTTGTCTTCACTTGGTGTCTCCCTCCCCTTGTGTTCGGCGTTTAGCTTGCCAGCCTGCTTGAAGACCCAGCATTCTCTGTTGGTGTGATTTGCAGGTTTGTCAGAGGTGCCATGAATCTGACATAATCTGTCTAGAATCTTGTTTAGGCTGGACGGTCCATCTCTGCTGCCTTTGAATGGCTTTTTCCGTTGACCGGGTCGAGAGCCCCTGAATCCGGCGTTTACCGCCATGTTGTCTGGGTTGTCTTCATTGTTTCGACGCTTGCTTTTATTGCGTCGCGGTTTTCCATTGCCATCCCTGACTTCGGATGTGCCTGGGTCGCTGGTGCCGCTACAGGCCAGCCAACTGTCTTAGCTCGCGCAAAAGCGGGTCATAAGGCTTGTTAGGGCTGCCATTGTCCTCGGTTTTTCCTGGCCGAGGTGTCTGGCGAGCCATTCATCCTAGACGCTGTGTTTGAAAGCCGCAAAGGCTTCGGCATCCGGGCAGTCAACGATTTGATTCTTCTTAGTGAGGAATCTGTTCCAAAGCTTTCAGGCCGACTCTCCGGGCTGTTGAATTATATGACTTAAATCGTCTGCATCCGGAGGTCGGACATAAGCCCCTTGAAAATTAGCCCTAAAACCCTCCTCAAGCTCTTCCCAACTTCCAATTGAGTTTTCGGGGACGCTTTTCAGCCAGTGCCGAGCTGGTCCTTTCAACTTGAGGGGCAGGTATTTGATGGCGTGGAGATCATCTCCGCGAGCCATGTGGATGTGAAGGATGAAGTCCTCAATCCAGACCCCAGGGTCTGTCGTTCCGACGTATGCCTCTATGTTCACGGGTTTGAATCCCTCTGGAAATTCGTGATCCAGCACCTCATCGGTGAAGCATAGGGGGTGCGCGGCACCCCTGTATTTGGATGTGCCATGTCATTCTGATGGCTATAGTGTTCGGTTTTGATTCCGAGCTGTTATTCGGTCAGTATAGTCGTTTGGTCGGCCATGATTCTGTGCCGGGGCGCGCTTCCTAGATCCGTAGATGGACCTGGTCATACCGGCTTTTTGGTGCAAGTCCTCACGTAAATCGTGTGCTGACTTATGTGCGACATCGTTAGCCGCCCTGTCGCGGCCACGGGGTGGTCGATCCGGCTGATCGGCCGTTTTATTTTTCAGCTGTATGGGCTCTAAAGCCTCGTCATCGAATTCAGGCAGCAGCTTGCGCTTTGGATGGCTCTTTGTGTGGCGACTGCCACCGTACTTTTCTTCAGTGTCGAGCACTTTGTTCCATCTACTGGTGAGTGTATTTTGCGTGGCCTTAAGCCTTTGCTTCTGCTTCTTCAGACTCCCCGCGGTGGCAATAAGCCTTCTATGGAGGTTCTCTTGCTCCAAGCGCCTTTCCGGGATGATGTGTGCATCGTCGTCCGGACTGTTCTCCTCTCCGGAGATAGATTGATGAGCTTTACCCTCGGCGTCGCCGTGATCGGACAGAGGCTCCGTACTATGTTCGCCGTCCGCTGGCTCATCCTACTTTGTTGCTGGGTCCATGTGGTCGTCATTTCCTTTGGAGTCGACCGGGGTATTATTCTTTCTTGCGCTGTTATCGCTGTTTTTGCCGAGGCGGGATTTGGAGCGGCACCTACGTCGTCGCTTTGGTTGCTTCTCGAGGGGATTATCCTTCGCTGCATCCTTCCATTCCTCGTCATTGTTTTCTTTGGGTGTATCCACCATGTATATATCGTGTGTGTAACACCCCGCTTGTAACTTGCCATATTTGTAACTCCGACTCTTGCCATTTTCGGCTTTGTGATATGTTGTTCCCTCCGTTGTCGGGTTTTGTCATTCGTTTTGTATTTTGTCATGTCATGCATTTTCCTGTCATGTCATCATGTGCATTGCATTCGCATACGTGTTCGTCTCATGCATCCGAGCATTTTCCCCGTTGTCCGTTTTCCAATCCGACGCTCCTATCTCCTCCGGTGCACCCCTCTTGTTTTCTTTCGTGTGCGTGTGTCAAACTTTCTCGGAATGGACCGAGGCTTGTCATGTGGCCCTAATATACCACCCTGAGACTACCGGTCAAGTTTCGTTCCATTTGGAGGTCGTTTGGTACTCCAACGGTTAACCGGGCATCCGCAAAGTCCATTTGAGTGTCCAGCAAAAACCCCCTCCAAAACCAGCCCAAAACCAACCAAACTCTCTTCCATGCTCTAGGTCGTTCGATCACGATCGTGTGGGCGAAAACCGCACCTCATTTGGAGCCTCCTAGCTCCCTCTACCTATTTATATGTGGGCATCCCGAAAAACGGAATTGCAGACGAAACCCTAGTTTCTCCACCACGCGCCGCCGAACGAAATCGTCTGCCGACGGACACGTCCGCCCGTCTGCACCGCCGCCCCGCGCCCCGCGCCTGCCGCCTCCTCCGCGCCGCCGTGCTCACCGCCGCCGCCGCCGCGGGCATCGGCGCCGCCGGCTTGCTGTGCCCCGCCGCCGCGGTCGCGCCGCCCCCGCCACCGGCGACCGCCGCCCGTCTCCGGCCTCGCCTCCCCCTCTCCCTCCTTCCTCGCCGGCCGACGAGCTCGAGCTCTTCCTCAGATCCAATCGAAACACTGTGCGTTGACCTCCCCTCGCCCCCTTTTTTTTCCTAAGTCCTCAGATCTTCTCAGCATCTTGCCATGTTCGTAGCTCCATAACTCCTTGCATGTAGCTCCTATTCGCGCGTGTAATATGTCAAATTTTTCGCCTCGTGATGCTCTTCATTTTGTTCAATTGCACCATGTTCATTAGAGGTCATCTTGATGCCCAAATCTCTGTTGGAAGAGGGCTAGTTGTTGTTATTCTCTGGTTCTGATCAGAAATTGGAGATTTGTCATTTTTGTATCATTTAATCTGTGCATCATTTGAGCATGAGCTCTACATGTGTTTTGAAGTATGCCATGCCATCTTTCCAGTGGTGTAGTCCATGTATTTTTGTGATCTCTGTGGTGACTAGCACAAGCATGCAAAGTAGGCCCCGTAATATTTCTGATTTCAGGGACTTGGTGATAGTTGGAGATGTTCAGTAATTTGGAGATGTTCAGTAAGGATGTTTTGTCTTCTGTAATTTTGTTGCCATGTAAACTTGACGCTACAGAGAGATCCATGCATATTTTGGAGATGTTCAGTAAGGATGTTTTGTAGCCATAGTTGTAATTGATCCATTCCTGCAATTTTTTACAATTATGGAGTGCCATAGCATGACTCAATCTTGCTCTACTTTTGCTATAAAATATTTCCGGCAGATTTTTAACATGCTATGCAATTTTTCTAAGCTTATTGGCTTATTGTAGTTGATCCATACATGCTATGCTATTGTTCTTGCCATGGATAGCTTCATAAACATGCCATCTTGCTGTAGGTGTGCTTGGTTTGTAGTGCATTGCTCTGTAGTGAGTGCATCAACCTCACAAAGAGGCCTACATATTAATATTTCTGCCATGCTCTGTTTTTCTGCTAAGTCTGAAACCTGATAACGAAACTTGCTATGTTTACATGCTTGCCATCATATCTTCTGGTCCTTTTTGGCTTATGGTCAGTAAGGGATTTTTGTCATATGAATTTAGTAGAACACTGCCATGCCTTGCTTTGCTATGTTAAGTTCCTGTAGCATGTTGATTTCGTGCTCTGAACATTGCTACCTGATGCTATTTTCTGCCATGTCCAGTTTTTCACCAAGTCTGTGAACCTGTAATCTTTTGCACTTTTTCCATGCTTGTTTGAGCTTGATATGTTGTGAACTAGCCGTAGCTCAGTTTTCCTCTTTTGTCAAGCATCTCCTGTAGTTTACTGCAATGTGCTTTGTTGCTATGTTGGGGTGCTGTAGCATTGTTGCTTGTTGCATTTTAAGTGCTATCTTGCTGTTAATCGCAGATTCGTGTCATTCTTGTTTTGCTTGCCATTTGCAAACCGTGCATCCGATTCCGGTGATCTTTATATCGATTTCGACCGAAATCATCTCATCTTTCCAGTGGCATGCTTGGTTTGCCAAGTTACATCCATGTTCATCATTTTTCCTTCCGGAGCACGCATATGCATCGCATATCATATCTCGCATATCATACATGTTTTGCATCATGTTGCTTGTGCATTCCTCGTTGTTGATTGTGGTTCCATTTGTTTGTGTTCTTGTCTTGGGTAGAGCCAGGAGACGAGTTCGTGAATGTGGAACCTGTTGAGTACGCTTACGAGGATCAAGCTTTCGACAACTATGAGAACCTTGCATGCAAGATGACCACCCCTCGAAATGACTTCTATCTTTGCTATGCTAGTTGTTCGCTCTATTGCCATGCTCGCTACCTATCACTTGCTATATCATGTCTCCCATTTTAGCCATGTCAGCCCTAACCATCCTTTCCTAGCAAACCGTTGTTTGGCTAAGTTACCGCTTTGCTCAGCCCCTCTTATAGCGTTGCTAGTTGCAGGTGAAGTTGAAGTTTGTTCCATGTCGGAACATGGATATGTTGGGATATCACAATATCTCTTATTTAATTAATGCATCTATATATTTTGGTAAAGGGTGGAAGGCTCGGCCTTATGCCTGGTGTTTTGTTCCACTCTTGCCGCCCTAGTTACTGTTATACCGGGATTATGTTCCTTGAGTTTGCGGTCCTTACACGGTCGGGTGATTTATGGGACCCCCTTGACAGTTCGCCTTGAATAAAACTCCTCCAGCAAGGCCCAACCTTGGTTTTACCATTTTCCACCTAAGCCTTTTCCCCCGGGTTTTCGCGAGCCCGAGGGTCATCTTATTTTAAACCCCCGGACCAGTGCTCCTTCGAGTGCTGGCCCAAACCGAGCGATGTCCGGCGCCCCCTGGGCAACCAGGGTCTATGCCAACCCGACGTCTGGCTCATCTGTTGTGCCCCGAGAACGAGATATGTGCAGCTCCTATTGGGATTTGTCGGCACATTCGAGGGCTTTGCTGGTCTTGTTTTACCATTGTCGAAATGTCTTATAAACCGGGATTCCGAGACTGATCGGGTCTTTTCGGGAGAAGGTTTATCCTTCGTTGACCGTGAGAGCTTATGATGGGCTATGTTGGGACACCCCTGCAGGGTATTATCTTTCGAAAGCCGTGCCCGCGGTTATGAGGCAGATGGGAATTTGTTAATGTCCGGTTGTAGATAACTTGTCACTTGACCCAATTAAAATACAACAATTGCATGTATAGCCGTGATGGTCTCTTCTCGACGGAGTCCGGGAAGTGAACACGGTCTGAGTTATGCATGACGTAAGTAGGTGTTCAGGACCTCTTCTTGGTCATTGCTAGATGACGTCCGTTCCGTTGCTTCTCTTCTCGCTCTCATTTGCGCAAGTTAGCCACCATATATGCTTTTGCCGCTGCAGCTCCACCTCTTTACACCATCCTTTCCTACAAGCTTAAATAGTGTTGATCTCGCGGGTGTGAGATTGCTGAGTCCCCGCGACTCACAGATTCTACCAAAACAGTTGCAGGTGCCGACGATGCCAGTGCAGATGATGGCGTCGATCTCAAGTGGGAGTTCGACGAGGAACATGGTCGTTACTATGTGTCTTTTCCTGATGATCAGTAGTGGAGCCCAGTTGGGACGATCGGGGATCTAGCATTTGGGGTTGTCTTATTTTCATCTGGATTTTGACCGTAGTCGGTCTATATGTTTGTATTTTGGATGATGTATGAATTATATTTATGTATTGTGTGAAGTGGCGATTGTAAGCCAACTCTTTATCCCATCCTTGTTCATTACATGGGATTGTGTGAAGATGACCCTTCTCGCGACAAAACCACTATGCGGTTATGCCTCTAAGTCGTGCCTCGACACGTGGGAGATATAGCCGCATCGTGGGCGTTACAGTGTGATGAAGTGGCTGTCCAGCGCCCTGTGGGCGGTGGTTCCTGTTCCTCTCCTGCATCGTCGTCCATACCGTCGATGTCTTCGGAGTCGAAATCAAGCATGTCGGTTAAATCGTTGATAGTAGCTATTAAGTGGGTGGTGGGTGGGGAACGAATTTCTTCGTCGTCCGCTTCCCACTCGAGCCGGACATAGTTCGGCCGAGGGTCTCCTAACAAGGAGAGAGACCTTAATGAATCTAGCACGTCGCCCAACGGCGAGTGTTGGAAAATATCCGCGGAGGTAAACGCCATGATCGGTGCCCAATCAGATTCGATAGGCGCGGACGCAAGCGGTTTAGAGCCCGTGGCCGGGGACGAATCCAGGGGTTCGGCCACACAGGTCTCATAAGAGGTGATGTCAGTATTTGGTTCTAACGCCGCTGAGTGTGCGACCTCCGTGGCGGGGTCCATCCACCCGTCCTCGGACGGCACGATCTGCTCCGGATTGAGGACCGGAGAAGGCACAGGTGTGATCTCCCGAACACCGTCCGACAGCAGAGCCAAGTCATGCTCGTCGTGACTGTGCGGCGCACCTGACATGGGCTCGAATCCGTCGGAGATCAAGTCTCCGCGGATGTCGGCGGTATAGTTTAAGCTTCCAAACCTGACCTGACGGCCAGGGGCGTAGCTCTCGATCTGCTCCAGATGGCCAAGCGAGTTGGCCCGCAGTGCGAAGCCGCCAAATACGAAGATCTGCCGGGGGAGAAAAACCTCACCCTAGATCGCATCGTTGCCGATGATCAAAGGAGCCATCAAGCCTTATGGTGATGGCACAGTGGAACTCTCAATGAAAGCACCAATGTCGGTGTCAAAACCGGCGGATCTCGGGTAGGGGGTCCCGAACTGTGTTTCTAAGGCGGATGGTAACAGGAGGCGGGGGACACAATGTTTACCCAGGTTCGGGCCCACTCGATGGAGGTAATAACCTACTTCCTACTTGTTTGATCTTGATGATATGAGTATTACAAGAGTTGATCTACCACGAGATCGTAGAGGCTAAACCCTAGCAGCTAGCATATGATTATGATTGTCGTTGTCCTATGGAATAAACCCTCCGGTTTATATAGACACCGGAAGCGGCTAGGGTTACACAGAGTCGGTTACAAGGGAGGAGATCTACGCAAGCTTGCCTTCCACGCAAAGGAGAGTCCCATCCGGACACGGGACGAAGTCTTCAATCTTGTATCTTCATAGCCCAACAGTCCGGCCAAAGTATATAGTCCGGCTGTCCGAGGACCCCCTAATCCAGGACTCCCTCAAACGGTATGGGTGAGAAGACGCAGACCAAAATACTCGTTAATGTTCTTCGGTATATGCCAATCGTACCAAGACTTCAACGTCTTTTCATGGTCGAAGAGACGGCCAGATAGATGACATGGCACAAAACAGGCAAAAGAACCGAACTAGATGCGGATGGGAATGTGATGATGGTGCACACATCGGATGGTGAAGCGTGGAAGCGCTTCGATGCATTACATAAGGAAAAAACGGCAGATCCAAGGCATCCTCAAGTCGCCGTCAGCACAGATGGGTTCAGTGTGTTTGGTCAGATGGCAACCCCATACAACTGTTGGCCCGTGTTTGTCATTCCACTCAATCTCGCCCTCCCCCCCCCCCGGGGCAGATTATGCAAAGAAAGAACATTTTCCTGACGTTGATAATTCCAGGGCCCAACTATCTGGGGAAGAATATGAATGTGTACATGCAGCCGCTTAAGGACGAATTGCAAGAAGCTTGGGATAATGGGTTCAAGACATACGACGCCTTTAGCAAACAGAACTTCATAATGCGTGCCTGGTACATGTACTCGACGCATGACTTGCCGGCGTATGCGCTATTCGTTGGCTGGTGTGTGCATGGAAGGTTCCTGTGCCCCACATGCAAGGGAGCTCTTGAGTTTCATTGGCTGATGGCAGGGCACAAGTATAGTTGCTTCGACTTGCATAGACCGTTTCTACATCCTGGCCATAAGTTCAGGAAAGACAAGAAGAACTTCATCAAAGGTAGAGTTGTCAAACACTCTGCACCACCTGCGTTGACAGGCCAACAGACCCTAGATCAGTTAAACACTCTCGAGCCAGATCCAGAGCGTCTAGGGTATTTCAAGGGGTATAATAAGGAACACGCCTGGACTCAAAAGACATGCTTCTGGGATCTGCCTTACTTCAAAGACCTCCTTTGCCCACACAACATTGACGTGATGCACACTAAAAAGAATATCGCCGAAGCCATTTTTGGTACATTGTTCGGCATAGAGGGGAAATCTAAGGATAATACTAAGGCTAGAGTCGATCAAGAGGAGCTATGTGATAGACCGTTACAAAACATGAAAGAACCGAAAGGAAAGGGGAACTAGACGAAGCGAAAGGCATGGTTCAATCTTGGAAGGCCAGCTATGAAGGAAATTATTTTGTGGGTGAAAATGCAGTTGATGTTCCCCGATGGGTATGCAGCAACTCTAAAGAGGGGAGCGAGTCTTCAAAATTCAAAATATTTGGTCTAAAAAGTCATGATTGGCACGTATGGATTGAGCGGATAATGCCGGTGATGTTGCGTGGCTTCATCCCTGAGGATGAATGGCTAGTACTGGCAGAGCTGAGCTATTTCTTCCGTGTTCTTTGTGTGAAATAACTATCGCCTGGCCTCCTAGAAGAAATGGAACAGTTGGCGCCAGAGTTGATCTGCAAGTTAGAGAAGATCTTTCCGCCAAGCTTCTTTAATCCAATGCAACACTTGATTTTGCATCTCCCGACCGAGGCACGATTGGGGGGCCCGTGCAAAATCGTTGGTGCTACTCAACTGAGAGGATGCAGAAGACGCTTCAAGCAAAATGTAAAAATAAACATAGAATAGAAGCATCGATGGCGGAGGCATTCATCACTGAGGAGGCGGCAAACTTCGTGACAGCACACTACGAAGCCAAGAATCATCATTTGCATAATCCGAAGCCTCGGTACAATGCTGACGAACCTCAAAAGGGTCAATCCGACCTCAGACTATTCAAAGGGAATCTCGCACCAGCCGGTGGTTGGAAACCAGTAAGGTTGGATGTTGAAGAATGGCGGACCATTTCGCTGTATCTCTTCAACAACCTAACAGAAGTGCGGCCGTACATCGAGTAAGATCTCGGTACATTGTTTCACAACTTCTAATTCCTGTGAACTTCTCTTATTCCTGGATATTTGATGTAGTCGATACGTCACCATATTCTCGTATGGAGCGGTGATCCAAAAGGATTCCGTCGAAGAGTATGAGCTTCTAGCAAAACAAGGAGCCGAATATCCCGGTTTCATCTCTTGGTTCAAAAAAACGGTAATTTCCATTAGACCCTTTCTTTTCTTTGGCTAATTTGCGACTAATGCAACAATCCTTTCGTATTAAACTTGTAGGCTAATTCAGAGATTATGGATGCCGAATTGACACAAGTAGCTAATGGTTTTGACTATAAGGTCCGTTCATTTGACAAATACGACATCAACGGGTATCGCTTTCGTACCTATGGCAAAGAGCTATCTATGGCCGACCGAAAGTCTACAAATTGTTGTGTCTCTGCTATCGGCGAAGGAGGTATCGAGTATTATGGAAGAGTTGAAGCAATTTATGAACTTGAATTCTATGGTGAAAACCCACCAAACGTCGTAGTCTTCAGATGTTATTGGTTCCAGCCGAGGGAGACTAGAAGGACTCATGAACATATAGGGCTAGTCGAAATCAAACAAAGCACCCATTTGGATGTTCCCGATGTCTATATTACGGCTCAACAGGCAACCCAAGTTTTCTATCTACCGTGGGCCTGTCAAAGTGATCCAAATCTCAGTGGTTGGGACGTCGTTTATGAAGTGCCGCCACGTGTTAGACCACCTCCCCCCAATGAAAAGGATTATGAACCTCACATTAACCAAGACACATATGACGAAGGAGAATTCTTCCAAGAAACACGTCTTTCCAAAAAACGTTTCAAGAACCGCTCTACTCCACCCCAGAACATTGAAGTAGACAACGATAGTGAATCCGACTTCACCCCTGAGCTGGAACAAGAAGAGCCGGAAGAAGAAGAAGTTACTGCTGCAGATGACCTGTCAATGCTTGAACGATTACGTAAAGGTGGCCTTCCACATGATGATGCATTTATTAATGATGATGATGAGCACGTCATTACCGATAGTGATGATGATGATGCTTTTATTAATGATGATGACGAGCACGTCATTACCGATAATGATTATTAGGTATTCAAATTTTTATGTTGTACTTGATTTATATAGTTATTTGTATGATTGTATGATCTATATAGTTGGTATTTATAATTTTCTTACTTTGTATGATTGTTTCTTATACATAGTGCCATGGTCTTGATTTCCGTCCCGGTCGACCCTCGCCTGCTTTATGATTCGGATGTGGTAAAATATTTTTCATAACTATTTGTTGCATTTTGCATTTATGAAAATTATGGCCATCAAGTTGACATAGAGATATTTTAATCTAGGAGGTATGTGAACCGGAATTTGAAACGGACCCTCTTGTCGAGAAGTTAAATTTAGTTCAAAAAGAAAATGAGTATTTGAAAGAAAAAATTAGAAGAATTGAAGAAGAGAAGATGACATTGGAGTTGTATGTTGCCGATGCCATCGATGATCACAAGATGAAGATGAATGCAATGCGCTTGAAGATGGATGCAATGCGCCTGAAGCTTAAGAAGATTAGAAAATATGCCATTGATAATGTGGCTTGGTATCATTATGCCGTTGGATCAATTGTTACCTTAGTTGCGATCTTCATTACATTTGTTGTGATAAGGGTAAGTTTTCTCTAGTGTTTTGCTTTACAAATGGATACTTAGCTTATTTTCCTCCTAAATGGCATAATTACCTAAGTTAGATAAAAAAATAAGCTATGCTTAGCTTATTCAGTTCATTTATGACATACTTAGCATACTTAGGTAAAAAATGACATAATAATCTTTGTTAGCTCCAAAATGATATAGACTTAGCTTATTTTCCTCAAAAATGACATAATAACCTTACTAAGCTCCAAAATGACCTATTTACCTACCTTAGCTCTAAAATGACCTACACTTAGCATTTTTACCTAGCCCAATAAAATGACATTTTTACCTACCGTAGTTAGAAGAAGAAGAAGAAGATAAAGAAGAGGAGAGGAGAAAAAGAAAGAGAAGAAAACAAATCTTCTTCTTCTTCTAACTAGTCTTCTTCTTCTTCCTCTTCTTCTAACTAGTCTTCTTCTTCTTCTTCTAACTTTCATCTTTCCCAATTTGCAGATTTTCTTTACATGAGGAAGCTTGGATTCATGGAGTGTACTATTCTTCTGGTGCTTCCTTGTTGTTTATGAAAACTTGTTTGGATATGTATGTCTATATGGATATGTTGTTGGAAACTTGTTTCTGGTCCAACATATATGGATATGTTGGACTTTGTTGAACTATGTTGTTGGATTGGATGAAATATGTTGTTGGACATGCTGTTGGATATGTTGGATATGTATGCATGTATATCTGTGTTTGAAACCATGTCTAATTAATGGGATTTAAATAAAAACAGGGGATATATAGCCTCTTTGACGTCCTCTAGCAGACGGCAAAGAGGACACGTGGCAGCCACCTGTGTAAACTGGGAACACTGGCTGCCTATTTGGTCATTTTGCCGTCCACTGGCAGACGGCAAAGTGTCCAGCTATGTCGTCTGCCAGCAGACGGCAAAGATTCAAACCTCTTTGCCGTCTGTTGGCGGACAGCATATCTGGACACATGGCAGCTTCCCAGTGCTGCCTAGCTGGGCTCTTTGCCGTCCGTCAGCGGACGACAAAGAGCTTTGACTCTTTGCCGTCCGCTGGCAGAAGGCAAAGAGCGCTGTTAACCCCCTAATGGCTCTCACGCCACCGCTCTGCCGTCCGCTGTCTTTGCCGTCTGCTGGCCTCGGATGGCGGGCGGCGTAATCCTTTGCCGTCCGTTTCTAAGAAGCGGACGGCAAAGAAGGCCTTTGTTGGCACGCGTTCATCCGGACAGTTTGCCGTCCGCTAGCGGACGGCAAAGAAGTTTGCCGTCCATGATCTATGCCTTTGCCATCCGCCATGGCGGACGGCAAAGAAGCTGATTCCAGTAGTGCATGGACCCAGCTGTCATCCTCTCCATGTAAAGTACTCTTCCGATGGAAGTCGTTCCTTGACCACGTTGACCACGCCGTGGCGAGAGCACCAGGGCGGTGGACAAAGGTGAGGCCTAGGAAGGGGACGACGCGAAGCCGGGGAAGACGCGGCAGTGGAAGCCCACGCGGAGAGGAGTCCGAGGGTTCACTGGTTCAACTTTGGTGTGAGCCTGCCGTCGCCGGAGGGCCTGGCTAGCAGTGGAAGTAGTAGGGGGCGGTGAGGCCTCAACGGCAGCACAGCCGGCCACTGGAGGTAGGAGCAGGCGGTCTCGCCGGCGCAGGTTTGGGCGGCTGGTTCAAGAAGAGCAGCGATTGAAGAAACAACAGGACCGTTCGATTCAAATCCAACGGTCACTGCTGCTAGAATCGTTTGTTGACTAAGTTGAGAGAGCCATGCGTATGCGCCAACTTAGTAGGCCCATAGGCCAGCCTCCGAACCGGTGCGCCCTAGATGTCAGTGGGAGGAATCTTTTTTTCGCATAATAAGGAGGCAGTTGATTGCGTGCGGCCAGGCCGGCGGAGGGAGTAGGGTGGGCCGGTGAAGCCTGCGCGGCATGACAGCGGGCCACAAGAGAAGGGAGCAGGCAGTCCCGCAGGCGCTGGTTTAGGCGGCTGCAGTAGGAAGATCAGAGATTGAAGAAGCACGTCGGCCGTTGGATGGACATCCAATAGTCACTGCTGCTAGAATCGTGTGTTGACTGACAAAGCCTTGCTTAAACAAGTCAACCTCGAAATTTGTGGCGTGTACAGCCCATTTGCTATTATTTTTATAATTTTTACTTATTTTCTAATTCATATAGGCCTAGCTTGGGTATTCTTCAAAAAGAAATAGTGGCCTACCTATTTTCCCGAAGAAAAAACTGCTGGGCTGGTCATGTTGTTAGACGGGCTACAGAGACCGCACAACTGAGTTTATAGCATTGTGACGCCCCCGATTTGACCGCACACTAATCATGCACGCAAATGTGTACGATCAAGATCAGGGACTCACGGGAAGATGTCACAAAACAACTCTAAAACATAAATAAGTCATACAAGCATCATAATACAAGCCAGGGGCCTCGAGGGCTCGAATACAAGTGCTCGATCATAGACGAGTCAGCGGAAGCAACAATATCTGAGTACAGACATAAGTTAAACAAGTTTTCCTTAAGAAGGCTAGCACAAAAGTAGCAACGATCGAAAAGGCAAGGCCTCCTGCCTGGGACCTCCTAACTACTCCTCGAAGCCGAACTCCATGTAGAATCATCCTCGGGATCTCTAGCTCCTGGACTCCAGCATCTGGTTGCGACAATCAGGTATAGAAAGGGGAAAAGAGGGAGAAAAGCAACCGTGAGTACTCATCCAAAGTACTCGCAAGCAAGGAGCTACACTACATATGCATGGGTATATGTGTAAAGGGTCATGTCGGTGGACTGAACTGCAGAATGCCAGAATAAGAGGGGGATAGCTAATCCTGTCGAAGACTACGCTTCTGGCAGCCTCCATCTTGCAGCATGTAGAAGAGAGTAGATTGAAGTCCTCCAAGTAGCATCGTATAGCATAATCCTACCCGGCGATACCCTCCTCGTCGCCCTGTTAGAGAGCGATCACCGGGTTATATCTGGCACTTGGAAGGGTGTATTTTATTAAGTATCCGGTTCTAGTTGTCATAAGGTCAAGGTACAACTCCGGGTCGTCCTTTTACCGAGGGACACGGCTATTCGAATAGATAATCTTCCCTGCAGGGGTGCACCACATAACCCAACACGCTCGATCCCATTTGGCCGGACACACTTTTCTGGGTCATGCCCGGCCTCGTAAGATCAACGTGTCACAGCCCCACCTAAGCACAACAGAGAGGTCAGCACGCCGGTCTAACCCTATGCGCGCAGGGGTCTGGGCCCATCGCCCTATGCACACCTGCACGTTGCGTACGCGGCGAGAAGCAGACCTAGCCTAGTGGCGTTCCAGTCCAATCCGGCGCGCGCCACTCAGTCGCTGACGTCACGAAGGCTTCGGCTGATACCACGACGCCGGGATACCCATAACTACTCCCGCGTAGATGGTTAGTGCGTATAGACCAAATGGCCAGACTCAGCTCAAATACCAAGAACTCGTTAAGCGTGTTATGTATCTGCGAACGCCGACCAGGGCCAGGCCCACCTCTCTCATAGGTGGTTTCAACCTGCCCTGTCGCTCCGCCACAAAGTAGCAGTCAAGGGCCGTCAGGAACCCAGTCCCACCTCTACCGGGGTCGAGCCACCTGTCCTTTCAGCCCCCTCATCAGAATCACTTGCGGGTACTCAAGGAGCCGACCCGACTTTAGTCACCACATGTGTCATGTATATAAATTATATAATATATACCCGTGATCACCTCCCGAAGTGATCACGGCCCAGTAGTATAGCATGGCAGACGGACAAGAGTGTAGGGCCACTGATGGAACACTAGCATCCTATACTAAGCAGTAGGATAGCAGGTAAGGGTAACAACTGTAGCAACAATGACAGGCTATGCATCAGGATAGGATTAACGGAAAGCAGTAACATGCTACACTACTCTAATGCAAGCAGTATAGAGAAGAATAGGCGATATCTGGTGATCAAGGGGGGGGCTTGCCTGGTTGCTCTGGCAAGTAGGAGGGGTCGTCAACTCCGTAGTCGAACTGGGCAGCAGCAGTGTCGGTCTCGTAGTCTACCGGAGAGAAGAGGGGGAAGAAACAGTAAATACGGAGCAAACAAAGCATCACAAAACATAAGGAGGCAAAATGCGGTGCTAGGTATGCCCTAACGCGGTAGTAAGCGATACCGACGAAGGGGGGAAACATCCGGGAAAATATCCCCGGTGTTTCACGTTTTCGGACAGATGAACCGGAGGTGAAATGTTGCAGGTTCACTATGCTAGGGACGTGTGGTGGACGAACGGACTGCGTATCCGGATTCGTCTCGTCGTTCTGAGCAACTTTCATGTAGAAAGTATTTTCATCTGAGCTACGGTTTAAAAGATATGATTTTTTAAAGATTTACTAATTTCTGGAATTTAATTAATCATTTAATTTAGTTCGAAATTGGATTTATGACATCAGCATGATGTCATGCTGACATCAGCAGTCAACTGGGGTTGACTAAGTCAAACTGACATGTGGGTCCAGTGGGACCCACCTGTCATTCTCTGTTTAGGTTAATTAGGGTTTAGCTAAACTAATTACTGTTTAATTAAATTAACAGGTTAATATTAGATTAATTCAATAGGATTAATTAACTTAATTAATTTAGTTAATTAATTAAATTTATTATTATTATTTATTTTATTTTTTTATAAATCCTCTTTCGTTTCGTCATCGTTGTTGTTTCTTTTAGCAGGCCCCATCTGTCGGTTGCTCAGCCTAGCCACCAGAGGCTAACGGGCGCGGGTTAATAGGGGTGGAGCGGAGCGGAGCCACGAGGCTCGCGGGCGCCGGCGGACAAGGGTCGCGCGGGCGGCGACCCGAGCATGGCTGGGCCAGCAGCCGGAGCAGCTGTGGGCAGCAACGGCGGGTGGTGGCTACAGCGAGCGGTGGGGGCACGGGTGCGGCCCGACGGACGCGACGGCAGGATAATGAGAGGAGCGCGGGCAGGGGAGGCCGGATGCGAGGGAGCGGCATCACCGACGAGCAGCAGCAGAGCAGACCGTGGAGCAGGGGGCACATCCCTCGGCGGATGCGAGCGCGGGATGCGTGCGGTGACCACGGCGGCAGAGGGACTGCAGGTAGGCAGAGGAGGCAGGTGCGGTGGCCAGCGAGGTCGAGCGGGGGTGGCGCGGTCGGCCGGCGAGCGGGACTAGCGGATGCAGGGGTAGGGGCATGAGGCGCGGACGCGGGACGGCGCCGGCGGGCACAGATAGCGCGTGTGGTGGCCGACGGTGCGTGATTGGCGACGGGGAGACGTGCAGGAGCGGGCGCAAAGAGGAAAGAGGAGGCCAAAGGCCTCACCAGCGTTGCAGGGGTTCGTTCGCCGAGGCTTGGGGAAGCCGGCGTGGGGGAATATGAGGAGGCGTCCGGCGGCGGCTGTGATGGGGTCGGGGCGGTCCGGCGAGCGACGAGGGTCGGTGAAGGCCATTGGGGAGGGGTACGGGGACGCGAGCCGGCGGATCCGGCGATGATGCTCGGTGGCGGGGCGCGGTCGGGGTTGAGCCCCAATCCAGATCGGGGGGGCGAGAGGAAGGAGAGAGTGGGGTGGGTATCGTGCGGGGGGGGCGAGGGAGTGTGTGCGCCGGGGGTTAGGGTTTCAGGTGTGAGGCCATATAGGCCAGGGGGTTAGGTGGGCCAGTTGGCCTGGCTGCCAGATGGGCCGGTTGGCCCAGTGCGGGGGGAGGGTGTCCCCTTTATTTAGTTTTGCTTCTCTCTTTTCTTTTTATTTATTTTCCTTTTCTGTTTTATTAAATTTTAGTTTTTATAAAATACAAAAGTAGTATCTAAAATAGTATTAATAAATATGCTACCGCCACGATTATTATTTTAAAAGCATTTAAATAATTGTTCTTGCTACGTTTTATTCATTTTAGAATATTCAAACATTTTATAAAAGTTTGGTCCTCCTCCATAATTGCCTATGCATTATTTGGCACAACCTGAACATTTTTGTTTTATTTGAAAACTTTTATTGTTTCTCTTTAATTTGAAGTTGAATTCCTAATCGGTTTTGAACTAATGTGAGATTATCAACACTAACCGAGGTGACGTGGCATCATTTCCAGAGGGTTACTGTAGCTTAATTACCCGGGCGTCACAATTCTCCTCCACTATAAGAAATCTCGTCCCGAGATTTCAGAGGTAGAGAAGGGGGGAAGGTCTAGTTACGAAATTCTAACGGATCTTCTCGGTCTTGGTTGCTCTTCTCGAAGAGGTCGATCCATAACGTTGATGTCCTCATAGCTCGGCTTCAGGTCATCATGATGAAGTCATCATCCTTTCTTCGGGGGTTCCTTCGTACTTACGAATAGGTAACGGGGCAGATCGGTAATGACGGAATGCTATAAGGGTAATAATCTGGGATAATCCCATGAATGAGCATATGAGTACCTCTCGGGTTGAACAATTAAAACACATCGAGAGTAAGGTTCGAAGGTACCATAAGAAGTTTCAAGCGGATAGAAAATCGTTCGTTGTCGGAAACAGAGTGTGAAAGGGGTTTAGAGCAATGGGAATAATTATTGTGTTTCATACCATAATTGATGATCTCTCGGAAGGTAGCTCGTGAATTGCATACGAGGCCACACGCGAGGAACAATCTTGGGAACAAGGAGTGTAAGAGAGTCAGGTTTTGATCCTGTGGAACTGTGGGTTATGGGCCCACCAGGTGGTTAAAGTAGGAAGGGCAGTGATATCTTGCACGATCATGATAGCAAGGCATGTCAGAGGGTAGCCTGTCAGTTATATGTCAGCAACATCGTCGGTACCAAGGGCGAGGAACGAACAGAACCATTTTCCTGCTCGTTGAAACGAGGCGGACCAATAGGCAAAGTTCTCGTCCATCGGTGGTTACCGGAATGTCACCAACAATAGTAACAAGGTCTTACTTACAGAGTTGTACACCGAGGTGCTTACATAAGCAGGAGAATATTACTGCTTAGATCATATAGATCACCAGAAAGGTTAAACCAAACAATGGAAAGGAAAATATGTTTATCAGATTAAACAGAAGAATGGAAAGGAAAATGTGTTTAAACACATATTTCAAGGGTATATCCTTCCCAAGGACAAGCAGAGCATGATATCCAGGACAGGATATAATGTAGAAAACTCTTTAGGTAAGGTGAGAGAAATTTCATGACATCACCCATACAACTGTGTTTGGATAATGGACAAAGAAAATTTTGCATTTTTCTTCAAATGCTCTTATTGAAAATCGGAGTACCACAGACATGCTTCGAGATAACATTGGCATGGTCTTCAAGCAAAGGTCAGACTTTGGATACAAAGGATCCATCGGAAACAACTTATAGAATAAGTCTTACAATTTCCTTACGGAAGAATGACTAACCTTGCCAAAAAGAAAACTATAACAATAGGTCCTCCCGCCAGGTGCGCTGGGTATCATCACCTTACCGGGTCATAAATAGGCCAATGTTATAACTCTTGGAAATATGTTCCAACCATCATATCTGACCGAGATTCAGATCTGATTGGTGTCAGGATAACTCAGACTCAGGATGTCTGAGAAGAAAGGTGCAACACAAATTGTCAAAACGACATCAAAGATTCTCGGGAGATGAACTATGGAAGCGAGTTCCGAACAAGGGTTCATCATTACATCAAGGAGAGGTGAGGAGGTGACTGATTGACTCAGCGACAATCCATTGAGATTTCCAAAAGATGGATTTCCAACACTATGTGAACAAGGAGATAACATTAGCTAGATCGAATGACTTAATGATGTATGCTTGAGGAAAACATACACAGTTAAACATTGGTTGAAATGTGCACCCGAAATATGGGCTAGGTAGCACAATCAATGTTCGAATGGTGATTCATTATGCCATAGACGTAGAATGAAACTATAGACCAATAACTTCAAAGCAATAGGGTTTCTAGAAGTTTAGAATTTACACATCACAGACCATTTGTCGGTATTCCTTTTAGAAACAACACGGGGACCAAGAAAGAATGGTGATGGGGAGAAGTATCACTGTACCAAGATGTCATACGAGGTGGTGAGATTCTTACGACATACTTGACATAAAAGATGGTAATGCTCCAGGGTAGAACATATCATAAGCTAGATAGCAAGGATATCAAGGTACAACACAAAACACGAACAAGTTTGTGTTGAATGGAAGGCAATAAAATGGTCGATGATAAAACAAGTCATCGAGCGCAAGGATGGTATTTCTCATCCAGAATTTGATAGATATCTTGGAAGAGCTCAGAATGTTGATGATGTTCACGACACATTTGTCGCGAGAAGTTATGAAGAGGTAATCGATCGGCGATGACATCAAGTCAAAGGAATGATGAAGCGAAAAGTTATTGGAACCAGGGGTACGACACAAACTTGAAATCAAGCTTGTTGTTCAAGGCGAACTAATATGACGAGGAAGATCGACGTAAGCTTAGCTCATCATCGAAAGTTGTGTTCCGGGAAGGACCGGGTAGCACAGTTAAAAATTTTGCACGATAATGATATAGCCGATAAGGCTAGGAATGACTTGAAGGATTATTAAACTCGTAAGCAACAAGAATTACTTAGAGTTATTAAATTGGAGTGCGGAATTGATTCGCTTATCGGTGTTCTCGGGTGACTAATAACTCAGAGCCCGTGGAAAATTGGAATCAGTGAGAATGTAGCACTTGATGAAAAACTCATAAGAAGTTATGCAGTTCCATGATAATCTCGAGATAACAGGGGGTAATACTCGACGACAGATCAAGGTAAAGGTTGGACTAGGGTATTGCCCTGCAGAAGACAAGTGCTCAAACTTGCACGAGAAACGGAATCAAGGAGAAACATGGTCGGAACCACGTCCACGGATACCAGATGAACTTATTACAAGGGGGTAATTATTATAAGAGAAGCTTCCATGATAGGATCTACATCGTGTCCATGGGCATGAACACAAAGGTTCAAGGTCGACTCCCACTTCTTCAATGCATAACCTTCCATTCGCCTCTCGTATTTTGATAATGACATTAGTTGTCGAAAGTTTTACCTGGTGCAATACCAGATAAGTATGTCCCGCGAAATCATTCGGGTTCACACAGATTAAGGAAGGCATAGGTTCAACCCATTGGGGCATCGTGGAAACATATACCACAAACTTCGGAGTAAATAATACAAGCTCGAAAGTAGAGCATGGTTCACAAAACAGATGATACAATTTACCAAAGGCATAATATAGCCGAGGAAAAGCTCACCAGCTTATTTAATATGGAGGACATTGTCGGATAAAATCCGACAAAAGGGTCTGGTGGTCCACAAGGGATCTGATGTGAGCATCAGTACTCAACCAGAGGAAGAAGAATGCAAGAAGATCAGACTATAGAAACAACTGACTAACTCAAAGTTCAAATGCAAAGGAATTATGGTTTCCAAATCAGGGGGTCAGAAGCAACGCTCTGATCAAGGATGGATAAGTTGAGTAGGCTTAGGGGTACCATCGATGGCAATTTGATAGGTCGAGATCCAGCTCACGTTTAAAATGACGTCTGAGCCGGAAGAATGAATTCTAGGATATGATTGAGGATTGCGAGCATTCGCAACAAATTGAATCAACGGACTCAAAATGATAATGACAAGAGATGCCAATAAGATTACGAGACTTAAGATTAATCATAATGCAAGTAAGCAAGAATTTCAAGAGCAAAAAGGCTCCTGAAATTTTTCGGAAAATCGAATGATATTTTGAACACTTTTGTGAAATACTTGAATCAACTGTGGATGAGCGGATACTCGGTAAGTGCGAGAATTTATTCGTAGGGGTATTCAGGTGGCAAAGAACTGCAAGGCAGTAGGCACAAAGTATTCTCGGGGTATTTTGTATTAACAAGATCGACTGGGAATAAAAGTAAGAATGACAGGTGTAAGTATTTATCCATAGGGATATTTTGGTGGTAGGGAATTGCAAAGGCAACGGGCACAAGGTCTTGAGAGAATATCGGAGAGTATCTTCGAAATCTTCTAATGCAGTCGGCGATCATCTGGACTGAAGGGGCTCTCCAGGAGATACTATTTTCGAGAACCTAAAGTTAGTTTTGTTTTTAGCAAAATCAATTTACCCGAATAGAAGAGAGCTCAGAGTCCCAGAGTATAGACGAGGAATAAAAGATCCTACTACCACCCAATGGCGACGTGGCCCCGTAAGCCACACACCAATGTTAGTAAAAGTTTTTCAATGACTAGACTCGACTTCGGCCAAGGAGTTGGAAAGGGGGATTCCTACAGGCAGTCGGCTCTGATACCAACTTGTGACGCCCCCGATTTGACCGTACACTAATCATGCACACAAATGTGTACGATCAAGATCAGGGACTCACGGGAAGATATCACAACACAGCTCTAAAACATAAATAAGTCATACAAGCATCATAATACAAGCCAGGGGCCTCGAGGCTCGAATACAAGTGCTCGATCATAGACGAGTCAGCGGAAGCAACAATATCTGAGTACAGACATAAGTTAAACAAGTTTTCCTTAAGAAGGCTAGCACAAAAGTAGCAACGATCGAAAAGGCAAGGCCTCCTGCCTGGGACCTCCTAACTACTCCTCGAAGCCGAACTCCATGTAGAATCATCCTCGGGATCTCTAGCTCCTGGACTCCAGCATCTGGTTGCGACAATCAGGTATAGAAAGGGGAAAAGAGGGAGAAAAGCAACCATGAGTACTCATCCAAAGTACTCGCAAGCAAGGAGCTACACTACATATGCATGGGTATATGTGTAAAGGGTCATGTCGGTGGACTGAACTGCAGAATGCCAGAATAAGAGGGGGATAGCTAATCCTGTCGAAGACTACGCTTCTGGCAGCCTCCATCTTGCAGCATGTAGAAGAGAGTAGATTGAAGTCCTCCAAGTAGCATCGTATAGCATAATCCTACCCGGCGATCCCCTCCTCGTCGCCCTGTTAGAGAGCGATCACCGGGTTAGATCTGGCACTTGGAAGGGTGTATTTTATTAATTATCCAGTTCTAGTTGTCATAAGGTCAAGGTACAACTCCGGGTCGTCCTTTTACCGAGGGACACGGCTATTCGAATAGATAATCTTCCCTGCAGGGGTGCACCACATAACCCAACACGCTCGATCCCATTTGGCCGGACACACTTTTCTGGGTCATGCCCGGCCTCGTAAGATCAACGCGTCGCAGCCCCACCTAAGCACAACAGAGAGGTCAGCACGCCGGTCTAACCCTATGCGCGCAGGGGTCTGGGCCCATCGCCCTATGCACACCTGCACGTTGCGTACGCGGCCGGAAGCAGACCTAGCCTAGTGGCGTTCCAGTCCAATCCGGCGCGCGCCACTCAGTCGCTGACGTCACGAAGACTTCGGCTGATACCACGACGCCGGGATACCCATAACTACTCCCGCGTAGATGGTTAGTGCGTATAGACCAAATGGCCAGACTCAGATCAAATACCAAGAACTCGTTAAGCGTGTTATGTATCTGCGAACGCCGACCAGGGCCAGGCACACCTCTCTCCTAGGTGGTCTCAACCTGCCCTGTCGCTCCGCCACAAAGTAGCAGTCGGGGGCCGTCAGGAACCCAGGCCCACCTCTACCATGGTGAAGCCACCTGTCCTTTCAGCCCCCTCATCAGAATCACTTGCGGGTACTCAAGGAGCCGACCCGATTTAGTCACCACATGTGTCATGTATATAAAGTATATAATATATACCCTTGATCACCTCCCGAAGTGATCACGGCCCAGTAGTATAGCATGGCAGACGGACAAGAGTGTAGGGCCACTGATGGAACACTAGCCTCCTATACTAAGCAGTAGGATAGCAGGTAAGGGTAACAACTGTAGCAACAATGACAGGCTATGCATCAGGATAGGATTAACGGAAAGCAGTAACATGCTACACTACTCTAATGCAAGCAGTATAGAGAAGAATAGGCGATATCTGGTGATCAAGGGGGGGGGGGCTTGCCTGGTTGCTCTGGCAAGTAGGAGGGGTCGTCAACTCTGTAGTCGAACTGGGCAGCAGCAGTGTCGGTCTCGTAGTCTACCGGAGAGAAGAGGGGGAAGAAACAGTAAATACGGAGCAAACAAAGCATCACAAAACATAAGGAGGCAAAATGCGGTGCTAGGTATGCCCTAACGCGGTAGTAAGCGATACCGGCGAAGGGGGGAAACATCCGGGAAAATATCCCCGGTGTTTCACGTTTTCGGACAGATGAACCGGAGGTGAAATGTTGCAGGTTCACTATGCTAGGGACGTGTGGTGGATGAACGGACTGCGTATCCGGATTCGTCTCGTCGTTCTGAGCAACTTTCATGTAGAAAGTATTTTCATCTGAGCTACGGTTTAAAAGATATGATTTCCTAAAGATTTACTAATTTCTGGAATTTAATTAATCATTTAATTTAGTTCGAAATTGGATTTATGACATCGGCATGATGTCATGCTGACATCAGCAGTCAACTGGGGTTGACTAAGTCAAACTGACATGTGGGTCCAGTGGGACCCACCTGTCATTCTCTGTTTAGGTTAATTAGGGTTTAGCTAAACTAATTACTGTTTAATTAAATTAACAGGTTAATAATTAGATTAATTCAATAGGATTAATTAACTTAATTAATTTTGTTAATTAATTAAATTTATTATTATTATTTATTTTATTTTAATTTTATAAATCCTCTTTCGTTTCGTCGTCGTTGTTGTTTCTTTTAGCAGGCCCCATCTGTCGGTGGCTCAGCCGAGCCACCAGGGGCTAACGGGCGCGGGTTAACAGGGGTGGAGCAGAGCGGAGCCACGGGGCTCGCGGGCGCCGGCGGACAAGGGTCGCGCGGGCGGCGACCCGAGCATGGCTGGGGCAGCAGCCGGAGCAGCGGTGGGCAGCAACGGCGGGTGGTGGCTACAGCGAGCGGTGGGGGCACGGGTGCGGCCCGACGGACGCGACGGCAGGATAATGAGAGGAGCGCGGGCAGGGGAGGCCGGATGCGAGGGAGGGGCATCACCGACGAGCAGCAGCAGAGCGGACCGTGGAGCAGGGGGCACATTCCCAGGCGGATGCGAGCGCGGGATGCGCGCGGTGACCACGGCGGCAGAGGGGCTGCAGGTAGGCAGAGGAGGCAGGTGCAGTGGCCAGCGAGGTCGAGCGGGGGTGGCGCGGTCGGCCGGCGAGCGGGACTAGCGGATGCAGGGGTAGGGGCACGAGGCGCGGACGCGGGACGACGCCGGCGGGCACAGATAGCGCGTGTGGTGGCCGACGGTGCGTGATTGGCGAGGGGGAGACGTGCAGGAGCGGGCGCAAAGAGGAAAGAGGAGGCCAAAGGCCTCACCAGCGTTGCAGGGGTTCGTTCGCTGAGGCTTGGGGAATCCGGCGTGGGGGAAGATGAGGAGGCGTCCGGCGACGGCTGTGATGGGGCCGGGGCGGTCCGGCGAGCGACGAGGGTCGGTGAAGGCCATTGGGGAGGGGTATGGGGACGCGAGCCGGCGGATCCGGCGACGATGCTCGGCGGCGGGGCGCGGTCGGGGTTGAGCCCCGATCCAGATCGGGGGGCGAGAGGAAGGAGAGAGTGGGGTGGGTATCGTGCGGGGGGGCGAGGGAGTGTGTGCGCTGGGGGTTAGGGTTTCAGCTATGAGGCCATATAGGCCAGGGGGTTAGGTGGGCCAGTTGGCCTGGCTGCCAGATGGGCCGGTTGGCCCAGTGTGTGTGGGGGGTCCCCTTTATTTAGTTTTGCTTCTCTCTTTTCTTTTTATTTATTTTCCTTTTCTGTTTTATTAAATTTTAGTTTTTATAAAATACAAAAGTAGTATCTAAAATAGTATTAATAAATATGCTACCGCCACGATTATTATTTTAAAAGCATTTAAATAATTGTTCTTGCTACGTTTTATTCATTTTAGAATATTCAAACATTTTATAAAAGTTTGGTGCTCCACCATAATTGCCTATGCATTATTTGGCACAACCTGAACATTTTAGTTTTATTTGAAAACTTTTATTGTTTCTCTTTAATTTGAAGTTGAATTCCTAATCGGTTTTGAACTAATGTGAGATTATCAACACTAACCGAGGTGACGTGGCATCATTTCCAGAGGGTTACTGTAGCTTAATTACCCGGGCGTCACAAGCATGCTCCTCCGAACAAATCCTCAAAAAAAATTGTGCAATTCTGTCGTTAATTGACTATAAGTTGAAAATGATGTGGGTCCCAGATATTAGCAGGGTGGATTAGAGTGAAAAACGATGGGTGCATCTGAGTAGTAAAAGGGGCGCTTTGCTTGTGTTCGGGAGTACACCTGGTGGGTCCGTACTGTCATACTCACATCTCCAGTCCTCTCCCGGTTCACTATGTTGACAGGGCCGGATGGCAGCGCCGCGGCGAGCGCACCAAGGCGAAGGATAAAGTGTTGTCGCCAATGTGCTGGGCTGGGTTGGACATTCTTATTGAAAAATAAAAATGGACCGGAACTATTTACGACGTTGACTACGATTTGCATGGGTCCGCTGGTTCCAAGAAGAAAATGGTGGGAGAAAGAAGACTGGTCGCTATCTTTGCCTAAGAATTATATCGACTGAATGTAACGACACTATCATAGGAAATAATATCCTCCTGTTAAATCGTGAATTTAAAGAACTGGTGCATGAGCATTTAACTTTATTTATTTATTTACTTATTTAGCTTTAGGGGACCATGAGCATGTACCTGGGCCAGATTCATGTGAGAGCCTCCCTTCCAGTTAATTATGGGCTCCTCTATTGGGCCTTCATCTGTGAGTTGCATGTTATCAACAAGTGGAAAACGTGTTCCGTACGAAAAATAGTATGCGCTACGTACGGTACGGGGCACTAAAGGATCGGACCGTGCAACGACTTCCAAAACATTGTGTTTGTCGTTCTAACAACACATTTATTCAACAAACAGACAAAATATACTACTAATTGTACATTGAAAACAGCAGCAGCAGCAACCAAGGCTGGGGGTGCAACAAAAGCAGTAAGCAGGCCAGAAGAGTAAAGACGCAGCTCTCTCTTCCAAACCAAACATCACTACATCAGCCATCATTACAAAAGGGATACCAAAAAAGAACAAGTGTATGCATCAAACTAAATAAAGATCCTACTACACCAAGTGTACGCATCTAACTAACTGGCTCAGTTAGACATTACTATTTATTAAGCTGTGGAGATTGGCTGACGGCTTGAACCAGATGGGTGCCTGACGGGGGAAACTCCAGCCAGCAGGCCAAAGTCTGATACTTGCGACGCTCTCTCCTACTTTGGGCTGCAGAGCGTGGCGGCACATATCAGGGTATGGTGCATGCAGAGATGCATGGTACGTTGTGTACACACAGTTTTGCCTGATGAATGAAACCGCGCTGCCATCATGATCCTTGCTGTCGGTTATCTCCTGGTTAATCAAATAATTCAGTCCAAGAAACAGAGAGCGTGTACCAAGGCTACTTACTAGCCTCCAGTCAAAAATTCCTGAAGGCCCAGAGAAGCTGGGATCCTGCTCAAAGACCTTTGCAGTGACTACGATTGTATTCCGCGAAACAACACGTCCGGTACATGCGAACGATCATCAATCGAGCCAGGAACCACCTGCAACTGCCATGCCGCTTTTCTTTGAAAGGTTCTAGGATTAGGAAGGGTTGGGACACCAGGCGGCCTACAACATCATATCAAGTTGGAGTCAAATAAAAAAGGGCTCTTAATGTAGTCAATCTTAAGAACAACATGTTATGAGCATGAATATTTTTTTAGTAAATGTTGACAGTAATATAAGCAAGCCATCATGATATCATAGGAAAGTAACATACTGCTGTAACAGCCGTTTGTAGCAATGACTGGAGTAGGCCAGCAATACGTCCAGCCATAGAAGGAGTCGATAGCGTAAATGAAGCCCTTGTCTTCAATGGCATCAGAGAACCATGGAGGATGTATGATCCTGCGATGGACGTGCAGATTTATCCACTTACCATAGTGACCTGTCAGATAGGCGAGACCGCGGTTGAAGAACGCAATTAGCCTGAAGTCTTTATAATTCACAGATCTTGTGGGCACTTGGCAGATTACAACCTTGCGCAAATCAAACTTGGTATCATGTTGGCTACTCTAAGATTCCGAGTATTCTGGGCCGCGGTGCCAAAGCAGTGCAGTGTTAATCGAAGGAAGGGGGATCAATCATCGGGTGTAGACCTCCACGAGCATCCAGCTACCGCCACCATCGACGAGCACCATCCAAGACGTGTTCATGCCGACCCAGTACATACCGTTAATGTAGTTGAGGGTGACGGGGATCGGATCGCAGTCAAGAGGGTTGATGCTCGCCACCCTACGATCGTTATGCTGCGTGACACGTCGTTTCTGAAGATCAGGCGGCATCAGCAAGCAAGGAGCTGGCTTAAAAAGCTCTGGCCTGAGGGCTTTGAGTAAACGGTACAGCCCCGACGAGCACGTGGCGAGCGGCATGGTACTGAGATTGTCCACACGCAATACAATGAGCTTGATTACCTCTGTGGGGAGCGAATTCCAGCCACTCTTTCGGCAGACGCTGCTCGGTTCTGCCATTGTTAGTGCTTGGGTTTCGGAAGAGGGGGGAGGCGCCTTAGTGGGGATGGAAGATTGGACGATTATGTGCGGACAAGGATGGAGAAGCGAATATGTGTTGTGGGAAGTGGACAGGTGATGATGACTATAGCACGCCGCTTGACTTACGAGACACATACCAGCAGCGTAGGGTCATATCGATGCCAGACAACTTGCTTGAGTGATCAGAGTACTAGTACTCCCTACAGTACCTACTACTATGCCCTAATTTGATTGACTAGAGTAGTAGTGGAGTAGGACTCTGCTCTACTACTAGCACCGGAGGATTAGTATATTCTAATCTAAAATAGCTAGAAACTTCAATGCCCGAGCATGGAACGACTAAAACTGCCATCGGTGCTAACTCCAATCCCCAGCAAACGTTAGCTGGCTGACATGGCAGTTGCAAACGCCTGCGACGCAGTTACAGTACGTGTGTAAGGGTGGCAGTTTTGTCAAATACTATGGCTTAAAAATAGGCCACTGTCGGATGGAAATCTGACAGTTACGTGGGATTCGCCATGATTGAGCTCATGGCGAACAATCGCCAGATATCATTACTAAAAAAGGTTAAAACACCCGGGGCTATAACTTGCACCAGCTGACCACTAACAGTGATACTAACATAGTTGTAAAATGGTCAAAGACCGTGTCTACGTGGTGTTTGGAATTATATGCAAAAAAACTAGCAAGATGCACGTGCATTGCACGGAACATCAAGATGCATTTTTTACAAAACATCAAGATGCACGTGCATTCGCTACTGTACTAGGAGTGGAACCCACAGAGTACTTAGAATACAAGATTAAGGATGGATTCGTTTCTTTCTAACTTTCTGTACGGATCTGTAGCCGGCCTGCAAGTAATGTACACTGTGCTGAGAGTGGAACCCACAGAGTACTTAGAATACAAGATTAAGGATGCAATTAACTTTTTATAGAGGGACAATCATACACGCAATTAACTCAAATGGATTGGACGTGACTCTATTATTCTCCAGCGGCAACCGGCAAATTTCCTCCCGCGGGCCGGAGTAGGTTTCTCGGTTTGCATGTGGGTTTAACGGAGGGGTTTGATGGAGGCGAGGAGGCGTGTTCGGCCGGGCGTGCAGCGGGCGGCGCAGTATTATTCGATTTGACAGCTACTAGTATATTATAAAAAAGAAACAAGAGTAGTAGAGATAGAGATAAGAGTAGAGATAGAGACTAGGGAGGAGCACCATCTATTGCTTTGTATGCTACTCCTGCGCTCCATTCGGCGGCTGCAACGTCCCCTACAGGTACCCCCTCCTGCACTCCATTCGGCGGGCGCTATTGAAATTTGTGGAGCGCACTCTCACAACTGCTGGCAGCGACGACTTCACCAACGATGACTTCTTCCCCGACCTCGGCAACCTCTTCCTCAACGACATGGGCGACAACCTCAACGCCAATGGTGCTGCTCCCATTGCACCGTATGTGTTTCTGTCCTTCCTGTTTGAAATCATGGTAGAATTCATGTTTCTAGTCTGTGTCCTAGATTTGATCTGTTCATCTACTATGCTAGTCCACATGATTAGTTTAATCTCTTTTATAGACGTTATGATTTATTTTGTGCTTATTCAGACTAAATCTCGTAGTAACTTGCTCATATATTCAACTGGCGCAACGTCCCCTACAGCCACTCCCGTTTCATGGATGGCCTGGTCGATACCTCCAAGGAGCCCTTCGTCTACTCCTATGAGTGCCCGATGCCGTTTTGGGGCTCGCGGGCGGACATCGTGCATCACCTCACGCAGGCGTGCGGCGATCACTACTGGCCCTTGGCGGAGAACATCAAGTGCGAGACGTGCTACCCGTTCACCGTGCCGGAGTCGCTGGAGGATCACCGCCGCCTGCTAGTCTCAAAGGAGGACGACAGCGTCTTCCTTTTGATCGTGGGCACCGGCGAGGCCCGCACAAGCCGCGCCGTCCCTGTAGTGTGCATCAGGGGCGACGTCGCTGACGCTAACACTGACACGAGGCCGATGTACGTGTGCGTGCTCACTGTTACTACCCCTCAGAGGTACGTGGGTGGCGACACTGGCTACATCAAGCTGACTAGGACTGTGCCGAGCTGGGACCTTTCCGCCGATGTGGACATGGAAGACGCATGGTATGATTTGGCCCCCAATGTGGTGCACGGGGACTCCAAGGAGGTTCACCGGATGCATACCAGTAATGTGATCATAGTTCCTCAATCCATTGTCTAAGCATGTGGAGACTTCCATGCATGATCTTGCTCTATTGGAGTATCGCGCATGAATAAAAGTGTATCCATTTATGTTTTAGTCTAGAATCTTCCATGTATGAAATTTTTACTATAGTACTGGTGAAAGACTTATGATGAACCATTTCTTACATCTCCTCTGGCCCCTTCCAAGTCATCCTGATTTAATCCCTCTGTCTAGGTGTATAAGGGCATGGTTAATACTTAATAGTATAGCCAACTGTTTACTATAAGAAAGTGCCATGTCATCTGTAGCCAACATGTATAACAATCGATACTCAAAAACTAATTCATAAAGATCATTTCTTGCAAAGCACAAATAGTGTTGTTTCTTCACAAGTTTTGGATGCAGGTTGAACAGTTGAACGCTTTTGTTTGCAAAAGATACTTTTTTATCTATTTCAGCTGGATGTTTGTGAGCTCTAGAGATGAAATAATATCCGAACAAACCTATCGATACCCGTTACACATGAGATGACCCCCACATCCTTTGTCAAAATAAACAACTCCCCGATCAATGCATTTCACTGTTCCGTGCAATGCACGAGCACCTTACTATAGATTAGTATGAGCAAAAATTGAACTGACATTATATATAGTATGATAAATGCTGATGCATGTCACCTAAAATTATATCATTGAAAACTATGTTCAAATACGAATCCAACGATATAGTTTTTATTGACATGCACTAACATTCTGTTAGTTAAATCTTCAGTCAAATTCAGTGGGGGACTAATAAACCACGACCGATGTAGTACTAGTGTAGAGGGCGGCGCTGCACGCGAGTCTCACCTCGCTCGTGGTGCGGCAGTAAAGCCGTCATATCACAAAACCCAACCACTCCTAGTAATAAGTGGCCTGGTAAAATAAATGGACAAGCAACCATCACATCCCTCCGCCTTTTTTGCATTTCATCTCTCTGCATTTACTTTCTCCAGTTCATCTCGCACACTCGATCCCTAGTATCCCTAGATACTACTCCTAGGGCCAGTTCTTTTGGAGGCTTAAAAAATAAGCTGTCTCTTCCCCAGCTTTTCCCATAAGAAAACTCACAGTGGAGAGTAACATTAAGGCACCTCACTCATTTATTTGGGCTTCTAAACTACTACTAGTTGTACCTCCATCCTGGTTTATTCATCACCATTGTAATTTGTGCTAAATTTTGACCAAAGATTTCACTGATAAAATGTTAGTGCATGTGACATATGCACGTACTTACAAAATGCGTACGGATACACAAGGTTTCAAAACTTTTCCTTTTACATACCTAATTAAAGACGCTAATAATTCCCGAACGTTCGGGATTTATCATTTGCGTCCCAAAACTAATGAGATCGCCTTACGAAACTAAATTATATTCCTAATAAAAGCCACGGCGCTCGCAGGAGCTCTTGCAGCGCGCCACGAGTGCCCTTGTGCGCGGCCGTTTCCTAGCACGCTGACACAACGCCTCTTCCTCAGCCTCGCAACTCATGAGGTGATGATTGGCGGCTTGCCGGCGGGCGAGCGCGATCTCACTGGTGTGGTGATCTGGCACCAACAGGTGCTCCTCCTTGCTGGAAGCATGCACCCGGTCCACGTACCGCCAAGCGTAGATGAGGCGCTTGGGCCCGACTGCACTCAGGGCTTTGGCATGGGCGTTCTCCACCACCCTCACGACCCTCGCATGAGCCTTCTGCCAAAGAGCCAATTGCCTGACTCTCTCGGACGCGACATAGGCCTGCCAGGCAGCTTGCCCCGCGGTGCGCTTCTCTTCCTCGGCCTTCTTCTCCGCCTCTATTTTTGCGCGCTCTACTGGAGGCAAAGCCTCCCACAAGGCGACATCCATTTCTTTCCAAAGCTCCTCATGGCTGGGGGGCACCGCGGGCGGCGTGGCGTTCTCCTTGTAGCGGGGAGCCGACGCCTCCTCCGACGCGCGTGCTGGTGAGATTGGGAACGCCGACGCGTCCACCTCGACGCATCGCGGCGAGGAGCAGAACACCGACGCGTCCTCCTCGACTAGTGGTGGCGAGGAACGGAACGGCGACGCGTCCTCCTTGACTAGTGGCGGCGAGGAACGGAACGGCGACGCGTGACCGTCCGCGCGGTGCTGTGAGGGGCGCCTAGGGCTTGGGAGGGGGATGCCATGGTGGTCGACGTGAGAGGGAGGGGGAGGAGATAGCGATGAACGTGAGCATTCTTCCGAATGCCGTGGGAGGCGCAGTATTTATAGCGAGCAATGGCACACGTACGTAATATATGGATTGAGCTTCACTGACTTAACTACAGGTCCAGTTGCGTCACTGACATGTGGGCCAGATGCCTGTCGGGCCCACATGTTAGTGACCCAATGCACCTACAGTTAAGTAACTAAAGCAGCTACGTGGGCATATTTGTTGGAGTAAATTACGGGTGAGGGAAGGGGTGGAAATATTGCTGGTCACAACGAATTGGACGAGCGCGGGGAAGGAGAGTCATGCATGCAGATTTTTTCCACACGGGGTGGAGTGGTGGGACTGCTGGAGGGAGAAGGATAGTCAAGCAGGCGTTCAGATTTCAAGGTGCACTAAATTATTGCATGCGATGATTAAGGCTGGCCATAGTGGTGGTAATGTGGTACTCCCTCCTTTCCAGCTTATAGGGCTTAATTTGAAAATCTTTTCAACAAAGGTAGATAATGAATGGTGGAATTGATTCTGTAGTTTGCAAAAGTACTTAATTAGTACTCTCGTTTTTCTAAAAAAATGTGTAAACCGATGCATTAATTACACCACATGCATGCATGACCACTCCTATAAAAATCTCAGTTGGTGGTGATGGTATGTCTGCCTCTGGACAACGTGAGCCGTTCGATCTACTTGGAACCAACGACTGAGATGTGTGTGCATAGAGACATGGCCTTGCCACCGGAGGTACTGTATAGCAGATATTTACCCACCTCTGCCATTGTATAAAATACGGAACTACTCATTCCAGCCTCATTTCCTTTCTAGTTCATCTCCTTGCATTCTTGCCGGCAGCGGCGAAGGTTCCTGAAGATGGATTCCAGACTCTAGAAACCACTACAAAAACTATTCCACCGCCTCTATCTTGGTAAGAGTAGGTGAAATTTTTGAATCGAGCCCTTTAAACTAGAAGGGAGGTAGTGGTACTATAATAGCTAACCTTGTCGTGATGACTAGATAGGACATGGCACGCACCTTGACAGAGGAACTTGTCTGCATTGTGCATTTAAGTTTTATCTAAGTCAATGTACCTCTACTTTGACCAAACTTATAGAAAAATGTACATCAACATTCACAATGTCAAATCAATATTTTTATACTCATTATAAAACGTAGTTTTTATACTCATTCTAATCAGTATTGTAGATATTGATATTTTAGTATAAATTTGGTCAAAAACTTTGCAAACGGTTGATGGAAGTAAAAAGGACCAGAGGGGGTATCATGCGTGCGGAGTAGGCAAAAAAATTGCTCATCTATAGCCGGTCAAAGTCTCAAAGGGCGCGACCGCGCGATGAAGGCGAAGGTCGTGGGAGGCGCGACGGTTGAGGGAATTAAGTGAAGTTACATCCACGCGCCGGCATGGCGTGCGAACATGCAGAAGCTATACCGTCAGGCCTACAATATGGGTCTAGTAGACATGACATCTAGTGGGTCCCGCATAGTACTCGAGAACTCTTTGGGGGCTTGCAGCCGTTTATCCACCGGGCAAGCCAACAACCCCACGCCCTTCGCACGCCCTACTCGTCCCCGTCTTCTATCTTACAATAGTTCGCCCCCAGTCGTCCTGTCCTTTCACATTACAGCAGTTCAACTTCTCCTAACCCTCCACCAATATCCATGGCCTCCCAAATCTCCATGGTCGCCGCTGAGTACCAGGTTAGAGCCATCACCGGCGATGAGTTCATCGTCATCTACACCCGTGGATCCGCGACGGTGAAAGCATGCCTTGATCGCTTCCTGCACATGTTCAACAGTTCAAAGGATGAGTGGGTCGCTGGGCTAGATGTTGAGTACACCACAGTCCTGGAAAGCGAGAAGATTCTAAAGGAGGCAGAGAAGAAGAAGCCCCCCATGATCCAGGTTTGCGTACATAACGTGTGCTTGGTCTACCACATATGCCATGCCGACGTTGAGTGCCAGGATTTTAAGAACTTCCTCAAGGATGAAAGAGTGAAATTTGTTACTGTAGACTTTAGGAACGACAGGGATGTCCTGGGTCAGATAGGCCTCGTTGTAGGCCAGCCCTTCAATCTCCAGAAGGCAAGCCTGGTGTCCTCCTCTCAGCCTTCAATGCTGACCCTGGCAGCAGCCATGATTGATCCTTCGTACGCTAAACTGAAGAAACCTCACCACGAGTTTCATCATGCATGGGAGTCGAAGCCAATAGATGAAGATCCCATCCTGTACGCAGCAATGGATGCCTACCTTTGTTTAAATATCTACAAGGGTTGGATGAAGAAGCAGAGCCCAGTGTCCGGTTCAAGCAAAGAAGCGGCAGCGAAGAGGAAGAGGAAGAGGGACGAGGACGAAGTCGAGGACGTGGACTCGGACTCCGAGTAAGGTGGCAGTGCCGTCGCCCATGCTGGTTCTACTACAGTGTCAAGCGAACTAGTTGCTTAGTTTTATTTCAGGGGTGTATTGTGTTGAGCCCCTAGTAGAACTATGTTTATGTTCTTTCTTGTTATTTGAACTTTATGTTCTTTCTCGTTATTTGAACTCTTTAGTATGTACAGCAGTACTAGTACTATGTTTTACTACTGTTCTTCTTGCAGTTGGTACTACTGCTCGTATCTTCGTGTTCCTACTATACTTGATACGTTCATACTGGTAGTATAATTTGGGTCAGTCGATTTGTGAAAGAAGTTCGACGGAGCGAAGGAAGAAGACTGCAGAGAAGCTACCCCAGTATCTATATTAGGGTGGTAGGGTGCCCATGATCTATCTTATGAGTGTTGGGTGTGGAATGCAGTTCGCTAGAAAAAATGGATCGTGCCCGGGGTTAAACCGATGGCGGGGGTGGGGGAGCATGGCGGTTCAGGGGAGGGCGGGGTAGTGGCGGCAGGCGGTTAGGCGTGTGGCGGGCTGAGAAGATGAACAGTGCATCAATTTCGGAGGTTGAAGAAGCCCTTCTAGCCATCCATGTTGCATCCAACGGCTCACAAGAGTCGACTAACCCAAATTGCTCCTTCAGATTGCAGGATCCACGTGGCATTCAAGGTCTCAAAGGTAGATTCCGCGTCCGCACCCAGTTTGCGGGCTCGGCGCGGGCGCGACCGGCTTCCACCACGACAGCCACAAAGCGCCTCCTCCGCGCGAGCGGAGACGAGAATGACACGCTAGTTCATCCTCGCCGGCGTGCTGGAGCACGCGCTCGTCCTCCTCTTCGTACATTGCATGCATAGATGCGGCTCCACCAGCTACTCACGTGCTTGGCAGCGCGGCGGCATCGCGAGGAGCGACTGCAGACGACGTGAGCAGGCGAGCCTTCGGCTTCATGGTACAGGGATGGCGGCGACACGGCGGTGATGGGTGAGAAATGGTTGGCTGGAGCAGTCGGGCGCTGGCATGCGCAACGGTAGCGGCGGCATATTGATGAGTGCACTTATGGGAGCTTAGTTTAGTTTTATATAGGGTTGGTCAAACTTAACATAAAACCGTACTAGTACACGTAAACATTAGACTGAGGCAGCACTTATATTAGTTACCACAGCCACGATACGGAATCCTGTGCAAGCGCGTGAACCGCGTCCGCGCGGTCGACCGAATGGTGCGTCACCGTGTCGCGCTCGAAGGACATCCACCGAACCTTTTTGTGTGTGTGAAAACAATCCCCGAATATACTCAACTTTTTTTCCTGTCTTGACGCTACAATATTTCTATATATTTGAATTTAGCTCCAGTTTGTGTTTATTTGGATTTCGACGTTTTAGGTGCGCCCTAGTTTTTTTAACACTGCTTTTGTGTGTGTGACTGAGAGAGAACATGTGTATGTGTCCATATGTGTGTTGTAGCGGAAGGGCAATGTGGATACGGTGTGTGTGTGATAGAGACATAGAGAGGTGTGAATGCGTAAAGGATCATGCATGAGTAAGACATAGACAGATGTTGATATGTTGTGTATACATGAGAGAACGGTCTTCTATTTGTACTTGTGTGTGTGTGTGAGAGAGAGAGAGGAGCATCCGTAACACAACAACCGTCTCTCTCGATTCGTCTGTACCTCACACGATCGCATGTAACACATGCATCAACGCACACATTTTGACACCCTCACCCGGCCCCTGCCCACCTCAAGGCCCGCACATCGCTCTCTATCTCGCACAAACAATCTCTTCATGAAAACCCTATTTAGCATGTAGCTTTCCGTCACATACACAGACATTTCTCTCTATAGGTTTGATTTCTCTCAATACCTGACACACACACACACACACACACACACACACACACCGCACACACTCTCCCCCTCCCCCGAGCACACAATTCATCCCCATCCAAGGCTATATGGCGACCACTCTCGGTTGTGCATCTCTGCACCCCAGCATGCACAACACCTCAACCTTCAAAGAGGGCATCAAGGAGATCGAAGACGGTGACCACACTGCACTGGAGAATGGGGGGCCATTCGGAAGCAGGATGATGTGACGACGGCTGACTGACTCCTCCCCCCCCTCTATCCCGCACAAAATTACCAATCCCTCTCTCTCCCGCACAAAATTATCAATCCCTCAGCCCACGAGATCCTTCCCCTCTCGTCCATGTTTTTCCAGCTCTCTCATCAAACATGCTGTCTCTTCTCCTTCCACGTCTACAGAATCCGGATGCACACACATCTCACGTATACACACGATCTTTACCGCCCTATTTGCTCCATCTTCGCAAGCTTTCTCTACACATTTCATTCACACATTGGGATGTGTTCAAAATGTTGCTTTTATAATGGATGATGTAGAGTTATGGTTGGTTTTGTTGCATCCTACAAAGTAATAACTATGAAATGCATTTAGATTCTCATTTGATTGGGATTATGTGAGTTTGAGCATATTGTGAAGTACTATAGACCTCATATACATCTTGGAATTCAACAATGATTGTAGCCTAATATATTTATTTCACAATTACAACAAATGATTAATTCACTACAAACTAAGAAAACAAATGTGTACTCCCTCCATTTTTATTTAAGTCCGCGTATTAGCATTGGTCAAAGTCATGTTTTGTAAACTCTCGGAAAGTTTATAACAAAAAAATTAACATATACAATAACAAATAAATACCATTAGATTCATTATTGAGTGTACTTTCACATCATACATATTTGTTTTGGTAAATGTTTACATTTTTCTATAAACTTGGTCAAACTATAGGTAGTTTGACTTCGGTCAAACCTAATACGCAGTTAATAAAATAGGAGGGAGTACTAGTAGTTACTAGTACTACTCGCTAGTTGCTTAGCCCAATCACCCAACACGCCACACGGAGAGTTCAGTGTCACAAAATTTTGAGGTCGGCGGGAAAATCTCACGCGACCCTGATTCGAGCAGTGCGAAGTTACCATCATAACCTTCAGAACAGGTCTACGGATTATTCTTGGTAGGGGCCTGTTTTTGTAACTTCAGGTTCACCCTACCCAGCCAACCCCACCCCGACACCCAGAGTAGTACACCTGAATACTCCCCATTTTCTATCTCCACACAAAAATAGACTTCTCCACGGCACCGCAGCCTTCGTGCTCCTCCCCTTCTCCATCGGCGCACTCGTCCACCGCAGCGCATCTGCCTCATCGACGACCTCGTACGCCGCACTGGAGCGGTCCACCGTCGTCGTCGTACACGGAGCCTCTTCCCCGGCACCGTCTTCCACGGTCTCAGATCTGGTTCCCGGAGGACGACGCTAAGCGCAGAAGCACCACCATCGTGGACAATGAACTGACTCCCGTTGCCGACCATGATGCACAGAGGCCGCCGCGACCATCGTTCTCCTCCTCGATTGGTAATGTGTGTATTGAATCACTTAGCAGTACACGTGCAGTTCCAATTTTGTTCATACCTACCCTTCAAATTTCCTAGTTGCTATTGTTCCCGTAAAAGTAATTGGTTATAGCCTCCATTGTCCAACAGAATATCAGCTTGTAATTGTGCGTCGCTCATGTATCGCGCTGTGCTTGGGTAGGTTCTTCATTTGCAACCAGTAGCGTGGCAAATGATGGAAAGTTTTTTAGAACTAGCAAGATGCCCGTGTGTTGCACGGAACATCAAGAGGCATTTGTATGAGTAGTTTATCTTGTAGGAGAAAAGGATGAACAAGGGAAGGCCTTATTTGCAAATCTGGAGAGGGGTGTGGGTATCTTTCTGCAAAATTGCCATAGTTTCCTTCCTATCTGTCGGATATAAATTGGACGGCCTATATTGCTGGATGGCAGGCACACCATCATCACCAACTCTGTTTTTTTAAGAAAAAAGTAGAAAAAAAGAGTAGAGAGTAGAGATAAATATTTAATATAAAATAAATATAACAGTAGAGAAAAGAGTAGAGATAAATATTAAATATAAAATAAATATAACAGTAGAGAAGAGAGTAGAGATAGCAGGGACGTCGGGAAAGGATCGCGCGCGCGGGAAAAAGCGGTCGGGTGCGCGCTAGTTTTGGCGCGCGGCGTCTGGCGCGCTTTATAAAATCCAACGCCCTCCCACCGCTCTATGCCTTGCCACCGCTCGCTCCCCGCTCCGTGCCTCGCCACCGCTCTCTCCCCGCTCTTTCTCGCCTCGCCGCCGTCGTGCCACCATGCCGCCGCATCGCCGGGAAACATGGGGATACCGCGGCGTCCGCGCGCGCCCCTCCGGCGGCTTCTCCGCTGAGATCCGGTTCCGCGGGATGCGCCTCGGCCTCGGCAATTTCGACACCGCCAACAAGGCCGCCGGCGCGTACGACGCAGCGGCGTGACGCCTCCGGTGTCCTCATAGAACATTGAACTTCCCCAACGTGTCGACGCGGGAGCGAATGCAGGAGCTTGCGCCTCTGCCACGGCTTATCACCGACGAGGATCGTTGCGACAACCGGAGGCGGGAGCACCGTCTCGGCACTGCTGAGATGGACGAGGAAGCCATGGCGCTGTGGCGCTAACGCTTCCCGCAGGACATCATCAACGAGCACGAGTTCTACGCGCAAAGGAGGGCAGAGAGGGAGAAGAGGAGGGCCGAGCGAGCCGCCTATCGCGAGGACAAGCGTACGCGAAAAGCGGACGCTCAATTCAAGATGAGACTAGGAGCAGCGTCACCCTGGGAATCCGACGACGATCGGTATCTTCACGCCTACATTGAGACGTCGGAGGAGGACATCACCGAGGAGGAGTCGGACAACGAGGAGTAGTTGAAATATCTATGCTATATCTATGCTGAGAACTATCTATGTCTCTACTCTCTAGTCTTTAGTCTCTATCTCTACTTCTCGATCTCAGCACTGTAAATGCTTTTTTAAAGCGTCGCACGTTGCACTTCTGTTGGAGGTGCTCTAACATGGCAGACGAGTGCGAACATGCAGAGGAGCAATGAAGACCAAACACGGGATATTGGGGACATCTTCAAGGAGTGTGGCAAGTTAAAGAGGAGCTGCACCGAACCTGTAAAATGAGCTTTGGTACGTAACACCCTTTCAATTACTTTTGTTTAGCCTCGTGTTCTTCGATGTGTATATGTTGTAGTTTCTATTTCTCTTAGCCTCGTGTTCTTCGATGTGTAATAAGAAGAGTTCTAATCGTCCTAGTGCTTTCGTTTTTAGCTTGATGTAGGAAGTGGGTGTTCTCACCTTGTAGTCTGTTTTTATATTTTTTCCTTTTGAATTCACTTCTCCGAGTCCTATTTATCTAGCTTCTACTAAATGGATCTGGGTTGCTCTGAGTATTGATCTAAAAAAGAAGTAACTTCATGTCAGGATGCAGTTCCTGCGAGGAGGGAAGTATGGTCAACCTCGAGATCATGTTTCCAAAATGAGGCTGGATTACACACAAGGTGCTAGTTCCCTAATGATGCTGGATTAGACACAAGGTGCAAATTCCCAGATGATGCTGGATTACACACAAGCCAGGTGGAGTCGTCACTGTTCGTGTCCTCGTGGCTCTAGTAAAGGCTGAAAGAAAGCGTGCAACAGCCCTTGAGAATGTAGCTGAGTTCCTGAAGAAGCGAAAAGAGCAATCAGATGCTCTCTTCACCCAAGCCAAAGAAGAGATGGAAGAAGCCAGAAAGAAGCTAGCAGAGGCAGAGCAGGCTAGGCGTCTCCTGCTATCTAAAACTGTTGTCAATACAAATTTTCCTTCATAATAGCTAGGTTCAAATGTTTATCCAGTCAGCATGCCTGTTGTGATGTCCGTGCATCTACTGATGTGGCACAAAATAATTTTTTTGGGTCATGTACTAACAGCAATTACTTTCCAAACAATAACAGACGAAGCATTGGACATGGTATAGTTCACATGCAAGCCCAACATTCCAAGTTCAACTTCCACATCAAACTCATGTTCACAGATATCTGCACATTCATAGATAATGTCCACAACCATGATTCACTTCAAAGCCAAAAAAATGTGAGGAGAGTTATAAATAAAGAAAAACCTCTAGTTCCTACTACCAGTGCGAGCACAACAAGTCAAGACCATGCGTAATTAATTATATTTTGGTCATTTTTTGACTAATCGCGAATAACTTCTGGAAGCAGGTATAATTTCTAATGCCGGCCGCGGCTGGGGTCCACGATGTTTTGAGCCAAACCGGGCAACACACCGGGTGTCTATGCCGCGACGCAGTGGTTGTAGCATTCGTGGGTTCAGAGCGGCGGCGGCTCCCGTGGTCTACTATTCCTCGGTGTCGGCGATGGCCGCAAACGTGTTGGCCACCTCCGCCAGCAGTTCCGCCAACGTTTGCGTCGGATGGTGCGGCCAACCACGCTCCACAAGACGCCGTGGTCCCCCGTGTGCCGGCGTGCAGCAACCGGCCACTCCTCTGCGAGCAGGCTTGGAGCGTTGAGTTGATGCACCAGGGGCCAGCTTGGAGCGGCGGCTTTCTCCTCCACTTGCCCACCTGCAGCCTCACCCATCGTACTGACGGCCTAGGGCGGGGAGGGAGGTGGGGCAGCGAGTTGCCTGGCTCATCGGGGCACCCAGCCGGCTTTTATGCCGGAGAACTCGTTTTCCTGCTCACCAGATGCTATGGAGAGTGTGGAGAAAATGGTGCAAGGAGGATATGGGGAGCAGCAGTGTGGTGCGGTTCTTGCCAGGCGTCTGGCCTCGTTTAACTAGCGAGTGGACGAGAGGAGCCAGCCAACGTTGTGTTCTAAAATGCCAGCTGGCTCACGGAAGGACGTATTGCCGGCACACGCGCGGATTCAGTGGAGGCAGGCGGGGCAGTCTGAAGCCGGTTGCATGTGGCGAGGAGGCAAGTTCAGCCTGGCCTGCAGCGAGTGGGGCCCTCTTTGCCGGCGCGCCGATTCAATGCCTGCGCTATGAGAGGTTGCGTCCGTGTCAGAGCAATCACTCCCTCCAGTCCTTTTTTGTTTGGGTATAACAAAATCTCATTTTCCATTCACATTTTACAAGTAAAATTCGTGGACAAACTTTGACCCAAAATACGATGGGGACTAGTAAACCAGGACGGATGTAGTAGTTTTTTTATCAAAGAAGGGTTTCCCCTTCCGATTTTCATTACTGAAAACCAACATCTAAACCATAGTATTTGCCCTAGAACTACCAGGTTCAATATCTCGCAACATAAACCCATACAACCATACGCCAAGGAGGAGGTATTTATGAATTCCATTTTCGCTCCATACCAATCGTTCTAAAAACTACTTAAGTACTTATAACGCGCCCTTGAAAATCGGAACTCTTACCCCGCTAAAAATGATATTTTAAACGTGGCTACTCGATCTGTGGCAACTGGCGAGCCACCACCTCTAGGTCGTTCACCTGTGGTCCCGACCATCAAATCCTACGGATCAAATTATCACGCGAGCTGACTATTCCTACAAAGGTGCGCTCCACCACGTACCCGGTACCCGCTCATGCAGCAATCGTGCACCTAGGGTTTTAGGGTTTATTTGTTGATGGTTCCTTTATGTAACACTCATGTGTGTGAGACAGCGAGAGACCGACTGCGTGTGTGCGCTCTTCTCTTCTCTTCGTATATGTACTCCACCGTTTGTCTGGTGTCCAAAAAATTATACAGTAGTAATAACTACTAGCAATGTGCCAATGCGTTGCCACACGATCAAAGTATGTTAATACATATTCACCGATTTGATAGAAAAAAGAGTCTAGTTTTGAAATACGTGTATCACTAAAAATATCTTATGTTTCACTCAAAATATATTCCTTTGGTGGTTTTGATGAGACAAGGGAGGATGTTGTTGGTTTCAAGATTCGAGAAGTGGTATATCTCTAATTTCTATTCTTACTAGCAAGCTGCCCATGCGTTGCACGGAACATCAAGAATTTGTGGGAGAAAAGGATGAACGAGGGAAGGCCTTATCTGCAAATGTGGAGAGGAGTGCGGGTAAATTGCCATAGTTTCCTTCCTATCTGTTAGATATAGACCGAACGGCCTATATTGCAGGATGGCAAGCACACCATCATCACCGACTATGCTTTTTATAAGAGTAGAGATAAAAAACAGAGTTGGTGATGATGGTGTGCCTGCCATCCTGCAATATAGGCCGTCCAATTTATATCTGACGGATAGGAAGGAAACTATGGCAATTTTGCAAAAAGATACCCACACCCCTCTCCAAATTTTCAAATAAGGTCTTCCCTCGTTCATCCTTTTCTCCCACAAGATAAACTACTCATACAAATGCATCTTGATGTTCCGTGCAACGCATGGGCATCTTGCTAGTTGTTGCAAAAAGCCCATGTGTGTGTGTGTGTGTGTTGTGTGTGTGAGAGAGAGGGAGAGAGGAGGAGGACGGAGTGCATGTGTGACAAAGACACAAAGAGTGTGTGTGCGAGAGGTATCAGCTTAAAATGAGGCGATAGTGTGTGTGTGCACGATCGAGCGGGCGTGTCTCAAGAAGGGATGAAAAATCTACATAGATACAAGGAGCGCGAGAGAGACATGTACGCGATAGTGGAAGCACGAGTGTGTGGGTGTATAACCCTATCTGGAGGCTAGTCAATCAATGATGTGAGAGAAATACGAGTCGGGGGTGCGAAAGCGAGAGTTTTGCGTGTGTGAGAGAGAGACGATAGACGGGAAGGGGAGTGGAAGCAGGAGTTGTCTGTGTGAGAGACAGAGAGAGAGCGGGGGGAATTTGTCTGATCATTAAACAAATGAATAATGTCAGTTTATAACTGGGATGGAGACAGAAAGGAGACCGCAACAAATGTTGTGTCTGCAGCAGAGAGTAATTTTAGTGGTATGAGTCATATCTAGAGACATATAGGGTGTGTGAGAGAACCCCATAGAGAGAAAGACAAAGTGAAAGACGAGTGAGACTGTGTGTGTGGCGGTGAAAAAGAAAGCTTAGGTACCTAGTGATACCAGACAACGGTAGAGACGTGAGAGATAATGAAAACCGTGTAATGTATAATGATAGGGAGAGTGTGACCCTTCTCAAGGGAGACGTCGAGAGACCATGTTTGCAAAGATAGGAGAAACATGAAGTGAGTGTGCGGGTGAGCTGGAGAAAAGAGAATGATAGCTACAGGAAGGAGCATGCCAGAGAGATGGGCGTGAAAGGAGTCAACATAAAAGGGATTCAAATATTTGATTCGAGATGATGATACATGTAATTCATACTCGAACCAAAATTGATCTATCAAACATGCATACTCATATGAATTCACGCGCATCTATGTTATTTAATATGTAGATATTACTGATCCATACATTTTAGTAGAACATAATTTGGTTTAAATTTTTTTGAATTCAACCTTATGATTTTGATATCATTGTATTTGTAAATCATATTATATACATATAAAGGAGCAGAATTCTTTGTTGTGCTTTTGAAAGTATATATAAAAAAGATGTATATAGAATTTTATTCCAATCGCAAATGTATCCTGACCGAACAAAAATAGAATACAAACTAGATTCGAATTGAGTTGGCACGATAAACGTGCACTCTTGCTCTGCAAAAATTTGAATGAAGCGGGGAACGTCACAGTAACCGCCCGAAACCAAAATCTGCGAGATAGAAATTACTGCCTATCAAAGCCTATCGGCTCGATTTCTATAGGTTTTTATAGGGGTAGATTTGTAATTTCACTCAAACATGACATAACCGCCTCTCACCTGGATTCATACACGGTGGGTGCCAAAACACAGTGTCTCCTCGGCCGAAATCGACTCCCTCCCCGATTCATACACAATGGGCGCCAAAAACAAACTCTCATCGGCAAATATTCGGTGTATGTGAGATTACCGTCCTATCCCCAACCGACTAATATTGCTGTGATGTAGGAATTTTTCAACAAGGGCTAAGTTTGTAAATTTCCTCGCATTTGAGACAAGCGCGCCCTGAAGACATGGTTCCCCCCTTCATCGCTCCCTCCATTTCCCCATTTGTACTCCGTGGGCGCCAAATCACCCTCTCCACCCCAGCCTCCTCCGTCCGCCACCCCATCCACCCCCGTCCTCCTCCACCATGCCGGAGCTGATACCCCGACGCCGTCGGCCATTACAAGAAATCGACCTCTCTCATCCACGGCTTCGGACCGGGATCCTTGCATCCCATCCTCTCGCTTCATCAACGCCGCCGTCCACCTTGCCGGCGCCTCTCCTATGACCGTCTCGTCCACCGCGCCCCACCGCCACCATCTACCCTCCTAGATCTGCTTCCACGCTGCCGACAGCCCTCTCTACCGCAGAACCGTCAAATTCTCAGCAGATGCATACACGGCGCCGCACCAGAGGCGGTACTCTTTTGTATCTGCTCAACTTATTTACCACAGCAAGAAAAGGGATCGCCATTGCTTTACTCTGATTTCTTATCCATCACTTACTTGCTAGTCCAAAGGAAACATTCGCTGCGAAGTTGCCTTTGTCCGGTTTGCACCTTCAGATCCGCCATGGCACGCTCAACACTATACTCGCAATGCTTATGGTTTTCCCCTTTTATATTCCACACTAGTTAAATGGCAGTAGACTAAATTTCAAAATTGGTTCAGTCGATTTTTTAGAGCTCGCCGGAGTTCGCCGGTGTGAAGGAAGGGGCTCATCTGGGGATGGTGGTTGTGGGGGTGGTGGTGGGGCCTCGCCGAACAAAGAAAACTCGACGCGGGTGGGGTGGGGGTGGGGGTGGGGGTGGCGGAGGAACACAGGCGGTGGGGGCGGTTCAGGGGAGGGCGGGGGTCGGGGCCGGTGGTTCAGCTGGCGGCCCGTGCGGTGTTCTGTATGGGAAGAATCAGAGACGAGGAAGAAGAAGGGTTAGGAGACGTAGGATCTTCATCCAACCGCCTGAAATGGTCGACTGGCCCAAATGAAAAAAGTCACGCGACTTGCATGCAGACATGCCTTTATATTCAGTACCATCATCGTACCTGCTAGCACTGCTCCTGAATCCATCAAGCTAAACAACGTGCCTCATAATTCCAAACTTGTTGCTCAAATACGAATCTGATATGATGTTGATATTACTAAAATAGATAACGTTTAATTGGTCAGCTAATGTTCCTACTTTACTTTCGAAAAGCACGTGCACCACATATAGAGAGACAGCAGGGAGTTGCATTCTTAATGCGCTCTGGTTCATCATGTGTGGGCACTGCGCAACGAACATTTTATTATCCAAAATCTGCTTCCTCTTCTTTAGCATGTTCCTCTTCCGTTCTTCTTTAATAAGTACTCTCTCCGTTCCTAAATACAAGTCTGTGTATAGATTCCACCATGGACTACATATGGAGAAAAATGACTGAATCTACACTCTAAAATGTATCTGTATACATTTGTATGTGATCCAATGTGGAAATCTCTACAAAGACTTATATTTTGGAACGGAGGGAGTATGATAGTAGTACAGTATGTTCCTTGTAGTGAAGATGAGCAGGGACATTTGCAGTGTAGAGGTCTATACGGTCGGTTGTGATGGACACTTTGAACTCTTCGGGCCTCTTTGATTCATAGGATTTTGTAAATATAGGAATAGGATTTGTAGTGGCCTGCCCACTTAAATCCTATAAGATTAGCAAGGAAATGCGGGGAGTTGTGTCGCCTTTGAGAGTTACACTGATATTAACAGCACCGCACCTTCAGGTGAAGAGAGCTGGTATCCGAAGCCTTTCTAGCCATATCGGCAATACTAGCACATATATTCCAGCAAGTTCCACTTTGCTGATTTTACTCCTGATGCTTACGGTTTTCCCGTTATATCTACACTATGATCTGTGTAGCTGCTATGTGTCGCACTAGCAGCAGTCCACTCTTGAAGCTAAACAACACACCAATCATAAGTCGAAAGCTTACTTCTTCAAATACGAATTGTGATATGATACTGATATTAGTTAATAGACACACATTTAATTGGTCAGGTAATGCTCCCACTTTTCTTCGAGCATGGTTATTAAAAGTATAGCCCACTACTGTACTACCACGCGGTTATTATATATGGGCAAAGAGTATAGGCAGTAATAATGACTAATAAGCCGTGAAATCATGAGGCCCACCTTTCTCTATGTTTGACCGAGGAAGCAGCCATCATTTCACTCCTCGTTGAATATCCATCCGCTGCTACCTCCGCGAATAAATAAAAATCCGTTTCTACCTCCGTAGCATGGTTAATAATATAGCCATGTCAATCACGATGTAGAAATATCATTCACTGATACAATAGAGCTGGATCTAAGGCTGGTGATTTTCTTAATTTGTCTCTTTCTCTTTTGGTCTCATTTACTCATTTTAAATAGGAGCACATGTTGAGGATGGCTATTCCTTTCGATGGGACTTCTCCATGGGGTTTAAGACTAAGCAGCTCTGAATTATGCCCGCTGCCCACCACTCTGAATCGTGCCATCTCTGATAGGGAGTAGTCCCATTGCAACAATGAGGTCCACTAGGTGTAGCATGTCCTGTAAGAAGAGACTGTCACACAAAACATACATCTTGTTGCCTTCTTCCTCGTACAGTACATACCACTGGTACGTACTACTAGTACTACTACTACTCGTTCTCCCAGGAGAGGCGCTCGGGCACCACGTGGAGGCGTGCTTCAACGCGCGCTTCAACCAGGAGGGCACAAGGCACGGGGTGCCAGGTGCTCAGGAGTTCATCACCAAGGCGACCGAGGAGCTTCAGGAGGCAAGAGCCATGTGCAGCGGCTGTCGCCTGCCACCTGGCATGGCTCCTTGTCCTGGCAAGGACAGCGAGCTACGCATCTGCTGCAACATCCCGGGACTCAACAGGGTCGCCTCTCAGCGGCTCTACTGGCCATCGCGCGTTGGCCGATGTGAGGGCCTCCCTCACAGCTATTTTTGCAAGCCTTTTGGCCTGCCGAACGCGGCTATTACCTTCCAGCACCACCGGCGGAGCGTCATGGTGGATCAGGAGGCCAGGCACCAGGCCGTCCTAGCAGAGATGGCGATAGTTCTTCACGAGCCCCCTGAGCCTCCAGAGCCCCCCGAGGTTCAGGACCCAGGCGGCTCCTGAGGAGCGACTTCTTCAGCACGCGTCTTCAGCTACTTCAACATCTCTTCAGCAATGGTGCCAGGTGACATTTTCCGGTTTATTCAGTTGGGGGCGCCCCTCGGGCTGCATTTATCCCCAGGTTGCATGGGCCTGTCCCTGCGACATGCGTCCTTTCGCGTCTTCGATTCACTCTGTTGGGGGCGCCACTACTAGGAAAAGGGCTATAGATGAAATGGCCACTAATGGCGCACCAGACATGTGGTGTGCCACTACTATATAGCAGTGGCGCACCATGTGCTGGTGCGCCATTAGTGTCTTTCACACTAATGGCGCACCAGACACACGGTGCGCCACTAGTAACAATTTTTTTTATTTTTCCAAACATACTAATGGCGCACCAGCCACATAGTGCGCCACTACTATACTTTTTTTTGCAAAACTACTAATGGCGCACCAGGGTATAGTGCGCCATTACTAGTTTAAACTAGTAATGGCGCACTATGCCCTGGTGCGCCATTAGTGTATATTTTTTATTATGTTTTTGCAAAACTACTAATGGCGCACCACCAGCAGGTGCACCATTAGTAACCAGGGTTACTAATGGCGCATTTGTAGGTGGTGCGCCATTAGTAACCTGGGACCAGCTAGATATTTTGGACAGCCACACCTACCCACTCACTTTCCCCACTTCATTCTCTCCACCTCCTCCTCCAAGCTTGTCTCGGCTGCCTCCTCCTCCTCACCTCCTTTGCACCATAGATCCATCCAAATTAAGTGGTTATATTACCTTTTTTTGATAGGTAAGTAAGGGGGAAGCTATCTTTATGTTGTTCTCCCTCCAACAACGTGCACATGCACTTTTTATGGCCTAGCTAGATCTATGTATGTTTGTGGTGTTGCATATGTTTGTGGTGTTGCATATATGTTTGTGTTTGCAGGTACCGGTATTTGAAATGCGATAGTTGCCAATATTTTGCCGGAATGTTGATTCATTTCCGTTTCGGCGAGAATTTTGGCACTATGCATTCTTTTTGGTCCTATTTTTAGGGAAAGTCATGCCAAATTTTTCCTTGGTTCTAAAATATCGTTTTGCTCTACCCCGCAGGCGACCATGGTCCGCACGATGATCGAAGGCATCATGAATAGGTTTTTGAGCTCCGCGAAGGCCGAGATGCTTCAAAAGAACGAGACGGAGATAAGATGTCCGTGTCGAAGATGCAAGCTTAAGAGCCTTATTGCAGACCTGGATTCTGGGCAGGTGCGGGACCACCTGCTCTTGCGTGGTTTCATGGATGGCTATCAGTGGCAAGGTGATGAAGATGACTATGAAGTCGTCCATGGGGGCCGGGCAAGAAATGAGGAAGGGCAGCAAGACAACCACTGCGGCTCGGGCGGGCGAGAAGACGAAGAATCTCCAGGACATGATCACGACGGTGATGCTGTACACAGTCATCATGTAGAAGATGCCGGACATGATGATGAGGAAGATGCCGGAGCAGACGAAGGGCATGATCATGAAGATGAAGATGCCGGCGGAGCAGATGACGATGGACCATCGATGGGCTGGGTGCAGGACCCTCATATTCAAGAGCTGCTTCTCAAGCAGACGGATAACGCAAGAGCTGCCACCCGAGAGAAAGCCAAGCTGGATCAACTGGAGATAGACGCGGTTACTCCATTGTATGAAGGATGCAGGCCCGAGGATACCCGCCTGAAAGTAACGCTCATGGCTCTGGAGATGAAGGTAAAACACAAAATGACCGACGCATGCTTCGACGAGAACATGTCATTCTGGCACGAACGTCTTCCCAAGGGGAACAAGTGCCCGACCAGTTTCGAGGAGGCGAAGAAAATCGTGTGTCCTCTGGATTACCGCACGTGAAATACCATGTGTGCATGAACAATTGCATCATTTATCGGGACGAGCACGCGGAGTCTACCATATGTCCGGTGTGCGGCGTCACTCGATACAAGAAGAGGAAGAAAGCTCCTCGAAAAGTGGTGTGGTACTTTCCGATCACTCCTCGTCTGCAGCGGTATTTCGGGACCCTAAGGTAGCAAAGCTCCTGCGTTGGCACGCGGATAGGGAGGAGAAGAAGCGAGAAGATGACGCAAATGATCCGGAGATAAATAAAAAAGACAAGATGCTGAGTCACCCTAAGGATGGGAGCCAGTGGCAAGCGTTGAACTTCAAACACCCAGAATTTGGGAAGGATCCAAGGAACATCGTGCTGGGCGCGAGCACCGATGGAGTCAATCCGTTTGGCAGCCAGAGAAGCACACATAGCACCTGGCCTGTGTTTGTGTGGATGTACAACCTTCCCCCCTGGTTGTGCATGAAGAGGAAGTACATTCACATGAGTATGCTAATTGAAGGGCCGAAACAACCAGGGAACGACATCAATCTGTATCTGGGGCTGCTGAAAGAGGAGCTAGACACGATGTGGAAAACGCCAGCCAATACGTGGGACGCCGCAGAGAAAGAATATTTCCCTATGAGAGCCGCACTGCTCACGACGGTGCACGACTATCTCGGTTACGGATATCTCGCGGGGTTGGTGGTCCACGGATTTTCTGGATGCGTCAGGTGCATGAATGACACAACGTATCACCAGCTAGATAGAGATCCCGGGTCTTCGAAAACCGTGTTCATGGGACATCGAAGGTGGCTTCGCGACGATGACCCATGGAGGAAACGCAAGGATCTGTTCGATGGTGAAACCGAACCCCGAAGACGCCCGCGTACGAGGAGCGGCGAGGAAATAGACGAGCTGTTGAAAAATTGGAAAGATTGCCCACTGCTGGGAAAGAAGCAAAAGGCGCCAGAGTCGGGAAAGAAGCGAAAGGCGCCAGAGCCGCTGCTGAAGGTATGGAAAACGAGGTCTGTTTTTTGGGACTTGCCGTACTGGAAGATCCACCGTGTGCCTCACAGCCTTGATGTCATGCATACCACGAAGAACGTGTGCGAGAGTTTGCTTGGTACCCTGCTAAACATGCCAGAGAGGACCAAAGATGGGCCGAAAACAAGGGCAGACTTGAAATCAATGGGCATCAGGGAGGAGCTTCACGCTAATGATGATGATGAGGCGAAGCAGGACACGGAAAGTTGTCGCAAAGGCAAAAATGCCAAGAAGACCGGAAATGACTACCCTCCCGCGTGCTTCACTCTAAGTCAGGAGGAGATCGATCAGTTTTTCACCTGCCTCATAGGAGTAAAACTTCCTTATTGTTACACGGGGAAGATAAGCAGATACCTAGATCCAGCGAAGCAGAAGTTCAGCGGGATGAAGTCTCATGACTGTCACGTGCTGATGACGTAGATACTTCCAGTTGCAATCCGTGGGATCATGGACGAGCACGTCCGTGAAACGCTATTTGGCCTATGCAACTTTTTCGACGTCATCTCTCGGAAGTCGGTTGGCGTGAGGCAACTCAGAAGGCTACAGGAAGAGATCGTGGTGATACTATGCGAGCTTGAGATGTACTTCCCGCCCGCATTTTTCGACGTTATGGTGCATCTGCTGGTCCATATCGTGGAGGATATCATCCAACTCGGGCCGACGTTCCTGCACAGCATGATGCCGTTCGAAAGGATGAATGGTGTCATCAAAGGATACGTTCGCAACATGGCACGTCCAGAGGGAAGCATAGTCAGGGGCTTTCTGACCGAAGAGTGTATCTCCTACTGCATGAATTATCTAGGCATCGAGAACCCCGTTGGTCTGCCCGTCAATAGGCACCTCGGCAGGCTCGCTGGATGGGGTCACCGTGAGGGTCGCCGCGAAATGCATGTCGACTTCGAGGGTCGACTCGCCGACTTTGAAAGAGCAAACCTAGCCGCGCTACAACACATAGACGTGGTCGATCCTTGGGTGGTAGAGCACAAAACCTTTACCGAGAAGACGTACAATGACCGAGGCCAACAGAGGACGGACGGAGATATAATCAAAGAGCACAACTCATGTTTCACGTGTTGGTTCAAGCAGAAGCTTCTGTCATACCCTTTACATGAGGATTCTTCCGCGGAAGAACAACTCATATTCGCCTTGTCACTGGGCACAGAGCACAACCTGATGACGTATGAGGCGTACGATATCAACGGCTACACATTCTACACCGAGGACAAGGACATGAAGAGCGATGGTTATCAGAACTCCGGGGTAACGATGGAATCCTACACCCGTAATAACAAGGACAGATACTACGGAAGGATCGAGGAGATCTGGGAGCTGAGCTACGCTGGAGAGAAGGTCCCGATGTTCCGTGTCAGATGGGCCAAGAGCGTCATAAAAGAAGACCGGTATTTCACCATCATGGTTATACCCGAAGCCAAATCCAAGACCGCAGGCGCGAACGTCACCGCGAAAAATGAGCCATGGGTACTGGCTTCCCAAGTGGACCAATGCTTCTTCATTACTGACCCGTCAAAGCCCAGTCGTGTTGTCATGAGGAGAGGCAAAAGGAAGATCATCGGAATGGATGGAGTCGCCAATGAGCAAGACTTCGACAAGTACGGCGACCCGAAGATGGAACATGACGACGACGATGAAGTATCAGCATACACCACAAGAAGAAGCAGGACCGCCCTACCTAAAGGACGTCCGTTCAAGAGAAGAACTCCATTTACGAAAAATAAGGGCAAGACGATTGTGAACAGATAGCTAGCTAAGATCGATTGTATTTAAATTGTAGCCTTCATTTCTCGATTGTATTTCATGGGCACTTTTTGAACTCATGAATATTTTTAAATTTCATGGACACTCGATCTCGATCCCCCTCCATCTCGATTGCTATCCCACCTTGCCAGATCCAGTCCCCCTCGCCGCCGAGCACCCCCCGCACCCTCTCCCCCGCTACACCGGCCGTTGCCGCCGACCCACCGTACCCCTCCCCCGCACCCTCCCCGGCCCGCTCCACCGTCACAAATGAATGCAACTAAAATTGCAAAAAAAAACAAATTTGATTATATTTTCAAATAACAAATTTGATGATATTTTCAAATAATAAATTTGATGATATTTTTTCATATTCATAAATATTTTCAAATAACAAATTTGGTGATATTTTTTAAAAAATTATTACTGTTTTTATAAAAAATTGTTACTGTTTCATATTCATATTCATTTTCTAAAAAATTATTAGATGCAACAAAATATAATAAAAAAATTACTTATGGCGCACCTCTGGCTGCTACGCCATTGCTATATAAAAAAAAGATTACTAATGGCGCACCTCTGGCTGGTGCGCCATTGCTATATAAAAAAAGATTACTAATGGCGCACTGATCGTGGGTGCGCCATTGCTATCTAAAAAAGCATACTAATGGCGCACCGCTTTGGGGTGCACCATTAGTAAGCTTCCCCCCACACTAAAATCCACAATCTCTCACATTTCTCTCTAATCCCTCCCCTGCCTCATCTCACCCGAGCCCGACCACCACCGACCACCACCGCCCCCATGCTCGCCGTCCCCGGCCGTGCTCGCTGCCCCCGCCGCACCCGACCACCACCGCCCCCAACGCCCCCTCCCCGAGCCGAGCGCCGCCTCCCTCGCCGTCCCCCCTCCGCCCGCGCCCTCGACGTCCTCCCGCCCAAGCGCCCCCTCCGCCCGCGCGCGCGCCCTCGCCGTCCCCCTCCCCTCGCGGCCCCGCCTGCGTCAACCTCGTGCTCGACGTCCAACACCGCGCGGCCTGCCCAGGAGGACCGCCGCCGTCTTCCTCTTCTTCACCCCCCCCCCCGGCGTGAGCTCGGCGGCGACAAGGAGTGGCGACCGCAACGACCCCGTCGCCGGCGTGATTCTCCCCCGACGCTGGACTGGTCAGGCCCCGCTCCTCCCCTCTTCTTCACCCCCCCCCCGCTTGTCCTCTTAATTTCTATTCTCTTTGTTTCATTAATTTGTAGTACTGTTCTTGGTCTGGTTCTCTGGATAATTTCTAGGGTTCTTGGTCTGGTGCCAAGATTGGTCGTGTTTGTTAATAGTACAACTTAGCTCACATGTCTTCCAGAGATATCCCTGTTCTAGGATCTGAGCTCTCTCTTCTCTGAATTCAACTAAGGCATGAGGAACAAGGGGGGAGATAGCTACTGTCAAAAATTTTAACACTGCCTTACTTGTTTGTCAAATACAGTTAGCTACTATCAAAAAATTTAAAACTAGGTCTGAATTTTTAACACTGCCTTAACAAATTACTAACTGTCCAAAAATACAGTTAGCTACTGTCAAAAAATTCAGTTAGGTACAGTTAGCATCATGTAAGAAAATGGCCATAATGTGCCCTGATAATGATGTATTTTGTCATAAAAATATATAGTGGACTGCCATGATAATGACATGGTCCTGTGTTTGCAAGCTGCCATAATGTTTTCATTCAAAAACCATGGAAAAACACTCATCCAAGTTTCCAGAATGGCAGCATATTTTCAGAATGAAACAAAACAAAGTTCCTCTGTACATACATATATGGCTTTGCCACAATGGTACACTAGAGTGAAAGAAGAAGCATAGGCTTAATTGAACGCGGTCATTATAAGTTTATAGCTTTCCCACTGTCAGGCTTGTTCCAATAAGTAGATGCACTTGCTCCTTTCTTACATATTTGTGCCTGACGAACGCGGTCATCAAGTCTACTTCCATGTTGCTGCTAGTAGTAACCTGACAGCACAGCCATACTTAGCCACTGTTCATTAACAGCAAGTCAACAACAACATCAGTAAAATTCAGTTAACAACAACATCAGTAAAATTCAGTTAATTAACTGAAGAAGAGAAGAGAGAAAGTAGAGAGCAAGAGGAGTACTTGCATTAACTGAAACGTTTTACTTTAAACTCGCAAAATTGCAGTACTCCCTAAAACTACTGCAAGCAAGAACTACTGTTGGAGGGCACTACTGTAGGGATATTCTCTGGTCTACTGAAACTTGCTGGATCTATGTTCAGAAACGTGTTAACAGGTGTATTATTTACAGTAGTAGTTGCAGATGGTTTCTCTTGTCTTAACTGAATAATCATGTATTACATAGTGTTCTTGTTTTTCTTCATAGTTTGCAGCATTTTTAGATGTACACTGTTTTCCTATGTCTCAAAATGTTCCTAATTTGATATTTGAAAGTAAGTTTGTGGTTTGAAATTTTGATCTGATTATGGCATCTAGAATTATGTCAGTTTTGTTTTGTAACTAGAAGACCAAATGTGTTACTCACCTGGGATCTTAACTGTTAAGTTTGTAATATTCCTTATATTGAAATCGAACATGATGGTGCTACTTGATATTTTTGAGACATGGCATCTCCCATGACTGAATCAGCAACAAGGGGAGTTGATTCCATTTCTTGGTTTCTGTAAGAATTTATCGACTTGTAATGTGAAGACAAACTCGCTACTCGCGGTCTCGAGACTTGTAATGTTCTATCTTTGTTCGGTATTTTGAATTCGGAGACTAATATAATGAATTGTATTCGGAGACTAATCTTCTATTGTATTCGATGAATCTGCTGTTGCTGTGTGGTGTTGTCTATATTCTGTCCAATAATATATTTTGTAACCTGTGCAAATATCAGAAAAGAAAAAAAAATCCCTAATATTCATACTAATGGCGCATCACCCCAACGTGCGCCATTAGTATGCCAAAGGATACTAATGGCGCATCACCCCACAGTACGCCATTAGTATGGCAAAGCACATGTGTAAACATCGCCCCCTGGGAGGCACACTAATGGCGCATGTTGGTCTATACTAATGGCGCACGGCGTGATGCGCCATTAGTATACCAGATACTAATGGCGCACCAGTGGTGCGCCATTAGTATTTAATACTAGTGGCGTGATACTAGTGGCGCACCAGTAGTGCGCCATTAGTAGGCAAAACTGGTGCGCCACTAGTAGGCCTTTTCCTAGTAGTGCGCCCCTCGGGCTGCATCAGCCCCAAGCCGCGCTGGTCCGTCCCTGCGGCATGTATCGTTTTGCATCTATCAGAACTAGCTCTACTCTATCCATGAGATGATTTTATGTTATCACCCACTTGCCTGGTGTTTATCACCCTTCGTGGCCTCCCGCACTGCTGACCGGTCTCCTGCTCATCCTGCAACAGGGGCTACACATGCTGGCATGGCGCTTGTGCTCGGGTCTGTCCCTGCAACGCTGACAAATCTGAGAGATCGAGCTCTGGCTCGCGGCCTGCCCTGCGCACGTCACCTCACCAGATCCTCAGTGCCTTCATCTTCTTGCGAAAAGATCAACGGCAGGACAGCAAGCGCGCTTACGAATTATGATCTCCTCTCGGATTAACCCGCAGGAATCCCTTGAGTCTGGCTGTAGGCGGCCCCGCCGGCCGCCCCTGTTTTTACACAATTCGCTTGCACGTTAAAGGGGGCTCCTGAGCACCGCGCCTCAGGGGCTCCTACTGACTCTCCAGCCCTCACCCCTGGCCTTGACCACGGCATCGCGACCTGGCATCCCAGCGGCGGCTGAGCCTCACTCGAGGGTCGGGACCCGAGGACGTAGAGCATTTAGATGAGCAAGAAAAGGGGAGGCCGGCGTGAGACCTACCTGGCAGCACCACCACTAAAGCACAATCAGGCGTCGCGCAAAGGAATCACCTCAGGCTCATTAAGATAAGTTACCTATACATATCATCGTGAACCCGCTGTCCAGAATTTTTGGCTCTCGCAATCTCGCTCTAACAATGCAGCTTTCCTTTTTGGCCTTCAGGGAGCTGCTTGCACGCCAAAAGGGACCTCTTGAGCGCGCCTCGAGAGCTCTTACCGAACCTCGGGCCGCTCACCTCCTAGCCTTGACCACGGCATCACGACCTGGCATACCAGCGACAGCCGAAGCCTGCCTGGGGACTGGGACCTGCCGGCGCAGAGTGCTAAGCTACCGCAAGAATGAAAAGGGGGGACAATGCCGAAGCGAGACACACAGCTGCAACCTTATACTAGCAGTAGTAAACATCGAGCAAAAGCATTACAATTTTTTACATACCCCCATGGGGTTTGCCTCTATTCCTCGCAGGGAAACAAAAGAAGGAAGCTTAAGGTACCCGATTGCTGGGCATCACCGACGACGCCGAGCGGACGCCGCTGCCGCACTCTAGGCACGGCGAGAGCTCGATGGCACGTAGCTGTCGTCACCCGACTCCAGAGAATCGCTAGGCTCGGGAGAGTCGCTGGACTCCCAGGAGTCGTCGCTGCTGCTCGAGGAGATGTCGGCAGGACCGGAGGCGGGCCCATCGCCCGCAGCCGTCCATGCAGGCTGCTTCCCCTGGGGCAGCACTCCAGGCGACGGCCTTCCTTGTCGAAGACCTTGAAGAACAGCGTGGAGGCGCCATCGAACTCGAAGTGGATGGCGAGAGCCCCCTCCGCGCGGCACGCGCGGGCGACCTCGCCCCATCCTCGGGTCATGAAGACTTTGCCCGGGGGGCGACCTCGACCTCCGCCCCCGTGGCGAGCCTATAGCACCCGGCGTGCTGAAGCCACAGCTCAAGTGGCCCCCTCGGTGGCATCTCCTCGGCGAAGAACCGCGGGAGCTGGATCCATGTGCGCGGTGGCATCACCGCCCACACCACGAACTCGCGCGAGGAGCCTTCGGCATGGGTTCGCGGGCCGGCAGCTCCTGCAACCTGAGTCTAGACACCACGGTCGTGGCTTGCGCGGCGCGGGGCACTGCCGCCTTCTTCGGAGCCTTGCGCTTGGGCGTGCAGACGGAGCGGGAAGCCGGTAGGAGGCCGCTCATACCAAGGCCACGTCACCTCTGGCCTCTCGCCGGCATCGCGGGGGCGGCAGAGCCTCTTCTTCGGCGAAAGTGGCCCCTGCTCCTCACGAGGGGCTTTTCCCTTCTCCGCTCGGAGAATCTCCTGATCGGCGCCATGGATACTGCAACAAGGTGGCAAGGCAAGAAGGAAGAAGGAGCAGGTGGCGAGAAGACGGAGATGAGAAAGGGGGCTCTTACCCTCCCCTCATTTATAGCCAGAGGAAGGCCAACCGCCGGCCTCCACGATCGCACGCAATGATGGCTTTTCTCTGCATGCAGCAGAGTCATGTCAAGTCAGACGGTTGCCGAGGCAGCGTCGGGAAGCGGAGACGCCAACGTCCCATCAATCGGCATGCGTCAACCGAGGCCGCAGGCGGTTAGGGCCCGCGGTGCTCCACTATTGCCCCTTGGCTTCGCCTCAAAGCCAAGTCCGAGCGTGCCATGGGCCCGGGGGCTACTGTCAGCGTCCTGGGAATAGGGGTACCCAGACTTGCCTGCCTGCAGCCCACGGCGTGGCTCCATCGACGACCTGGTACGGCCCAACTTCAAGGATCGACAACACAAGACCCTCGCGAGGCGAACGACACCAAGACCTCTACGAGGGGCGGCCTCCCCAGGCTGGCTCTCGAGGATCGGAGATATCTATGCAAGCTTCACCTTGCGAGGTTCATATGACGTGAGCCGTGACGACCAAGGCCAGGCAGGCGCCAGCGGGCGCAGTGTACCAGTTTCCTCTTTAGTGCTAAGGAGGCAAGCGCAGACGCGGAGTCCAGAGGAATCAAGCAAAGGTTTCCATTCCGGTGCAACAAGACCAAGACTGCCAGGACGGCAGGACGGAGGTCATCGCGAAGCCCACCATGGCGTCACCACCAGACACTTTTGCAGGCGAAGACTACTTTTGTCAGGATAACTTGTACTAGGTGTCTCCCTTTGAATTTGGCCATTGTGGGATCCCTTCCTGCCTACATTTGGGAAGAGGACCAAGGCCACTATAAATAGGACTTAGCCACCACCATAGAGGGAGACGGATCATTCAGACCACCCTCTCACCCACCAGCTCATAGAGCACAACAACACCTCACCTCCTGAGGCTGTTCCACTGCTGTAGTAGTTCATCCTCAGCCCCTCGAGGCAATCCACCACAAAGCTGGAGTAGGGTATTACCCCGCAAGGTGGCCCGAACCAGGATAAACTGTTGCGTCTCTTGTCCATTAGGTTCATCGAGCTAGGCCGTGGGATCGTTGAGCAAGTAGACTGGGGAGGACGAGTTCTTCGCACGCACCCCAGAGTTTGAACCTCTCAAGGTTCTGGGGAACCCCGAATATGACAAAATCCTTGCCATTTTGAGTCCTAGGTAATCCAAGCACAAAATCAATGCTAATATCTTACCATGGTTGATGTGGAATAGGTAGTGGCATATGTAAACCATGGGATTGAGATTGGGACTTAGCTTTGCGGCATGTAGAGCACCGGTTGGTGAAGCGTGAGACATCACGGAAGATCTTGGGCCAAAAGTAGTTCTTGGAGAGCGTGGCAAAAGTCTTGTTGCGTCCAAAATGTCCCATGAGTCCTCCTCCATGAGCCTCTTGCAAAATTAACAAACGAAGAGAAGACTCAGGGATGCATAGTTTGTTAGCTCTCGTTAGATAACCATCTTTGATGTAATATCGTTCCCAAGATGTATGCGTCGCACACTTAGCATAAGGAGTAGCAAAAGTAACATCATGCTCATACAAGTCTTTGATACGTTAGAATCCAACAACATTCAATTCAAGTTGAGTAATTAACATGCATTTGTGGGAAAGAGCATCCGCCACAACATTTTTCTTTGCCCTTAATGTACTTGATCACGTAAGGGAAAGATTCAATAACTTCACTCCATTTAGCTTGTCGTTTATTCAACTTGGTTTGACCTTTAAGGTACTTAAGTGTATCATGATTGGTATGTATGGTAAACTCATGTGGGCGAAGATAATGCTCCCAAACATGCAACACACGCACTAAAGCATACAACTCTTTGTCATAGATGGGATAGTTAAGTTGAGCACCGGAAAGTTTTTCACTAAAATATGCAATTGCTCGCTTTTTGCATCAAAACTCCACCAATTCCATTACCACTAGCATCACAATGAACCTCAAAAGTTTTGTCAAAGTTAGGCAAAGCAAGAATCGGAGCATGAGTAAGCAAAGATTGGAGTTCATCAAAAGCGGTAGATTGCAAGGGTCCCCAAACAAAAGGAGCATTTTTCTTACTCAAGGCATGCAACCGTGCGGCAATAGTGCTAAAGTCTTTCACAAAGCGACGATAAAAACCCGCAAGACCAAGGAAACTATGCACTTGTTGCAAATTAGTGGGTTGTGGCCAAGTTTTAATTGCTTCTATTTTTTATTCATCAACATGAACACCCTTTGATGACACAACAAAACTCAAGAAAACAAGCTTGTCAACACCAAAAGTGCATTTCTCCATATTGGCATAAAGACGTTCTTTGCGAAGAGTTCGCAAAACGGCCCTAAGATAATTTACATGATCTTTGATGGACTTGGTAAACACAAGTATGTCGTCAAAGTAGACCACAACAAACACTCCAATGTATGGATGAAGCTCAAAATGCATAACACGCATGAAAGTACCGGGAGCTTCTGATAAACCCATAGGCATAACTAACCACTCGTATAAGCCAAATTTAGTTTTAAAAGCGGTTTTCCATTCATCACCTTCTTGAATGCGGATTTGGTAATAGCCACTTTTAAGATCAATTTTTGAGAAAATGCTGGCACCGCTAAGCTCATCTAGCATATCATCAAGGCGAGGAATGGGGTGCCTATAACGAATGGTGATAGCATTGATGGGTCTACCATCGGAGCACATGCGAAAACTACCGTCTTTCTTAGGCACAAGGATAACTGGAAGCACAAGGGCTTAAGCTTTCACGTACATGGTCGTTGTCGATGAGGTGTTGTACTTGCCGTTGGATCTCCTTAGTTTCTTCGGGATTGACGCGGTAGGGAGCCTTGTTTGGAAGAGGTGCACTGGGGATGAGGTTTATCCGCTGTTCGATGCCACGTATAGGAGGAAGACCCAGAGGTAGCTCATAGGGGAAGACATCCGCGAATTCCTGCAACAAGTTAGAGAACACTAGAGGAAGAGGATTAGAAGTGTTATTTTTTGCCACCTCATCTTTGCATAGTAGGACATAGTGTATGACACTTGATGGGTTCTCACACACTTCTCTCATCTCTATTTTTGTGGCTAGGCGGACTAAGTTTTTCTCTCTTGGCGAAGAGTCACTCAATTTGGGCTTGTGGCACTCACTTTCTTTGTGGTGGTTCACTCTCTCACTAGTATCTCCATGATGTGTGGATGCTTGCTTGTCAGTGATCACTTGGCTTGGTGATATTGGTCGTAGCACGTACTCCTTGCCCTTCATCTTGAAGCTATAGTGGTTTGTTCTTCCATTGTGGATGACGCCGCGGTCGAATTGCCGAGGTCTTCCCAATAGAAGATGGCACATGGACATAGGAACCACATCGCACTCCAAGGTGTCCTCATAGGTGCCGATCTTGAAAGAAACTTGCACCGTATGCTCCACTTGAATAGCGCCGGAGTTGCTTAACCATTGGACCTTGTAGGGACGAGGTTGCTTCTTCTTGACCAATTGCAGCTTGGAACATAGATCTTCACTTGCCAAGTTGTGACAACTTCCTCTATTGATGATGACTTTCACGGAACGCCCGTTGATGCCGGCCTTGGTGTGGAAGATGTGGCACCGTTGGTCTTCTTCTTGGTGGTGTTGGAGTGTCAAGACCTTGGAGACCACGAGAGAGGGACTTGAATCGTTGTCACAAAAGACTTGGTCATCTTCATCTTTGTTCATGCGCCGGTGCATGGCCACATGCTCAAGGGCTTCCATTTGTTCTTCACTCATGGAGTCGTATGTGTTGTCATCATTGAAGATCATGGTTCGCTTGTTGGTGCATTTGAAGGACTTGTGTCCTCGGCCACCACATGTGAAGCATTTGATAGAACTTGTCTTGACGGGGTCATTCGGTGGCACCGAAGATGAGGGAGTCTTGGATTTGTAGGTGCTTGCCAAAGGACGAGTCGAGGAAGGCATAACTTTCTTGGAACTTGACTTGTGGCTGGTACTTGGTGATGCTCTAGCTTAGGTAGGAGGTGCCAAAGTCGCGGAAGCTTGAGTGTAGGAGCCATAGGTCATGGACGAGTACTTGGCATATTTGAAGTCATCTTGCACTTGTCGCTCGGCCTTGGTCGCTTGATGAACTAGCTCGAGAAGGTTGGAGTAGGGCTGGAAGTCGGCAATCCGCTTGATTGGGTGGTTGAGGCCGTTCAAGAAGTAGGCCATAGTTTGCTCGTCATCTTCCTTGACATTGGCTCTTATCATGGCAACCTCCATTTCTTGGTAGTATTCTTCCATCGTCTTCATGCCTTGCTTGAGGAGTTGCAACTTCTTGAAAAGATCACGGGTGTAGTGTGTAGGCACGAAGCGAGCTCTCATGACATCCTTCATTTGCGTCCAAGTTGTGATTGGTGGTTCACCTCTTGCTTGTCGTCGCTCGATCACCTGTTCCCACCAAATGAGGACGTAGTCTTGAAACTCGAGGGAGGCCAGGGCGATCTTCTTTTCCTCGTCGTAGCTGTGAAGACGGAATATCTTGTCCACCTTCAATGCCCATGAGAGATATTCTTCGGGATCATTGCTTCCAGAGAACTTGGGCATGGTGAACTTGAGCTTGCCGTGGCGGAGTTCTTTGTCATAGTGGCGGTTTTGATGTTGCTCTTGCCAGGGAGGAAGGTCCTCAAATGCTCGTTCCTCATGATGTCGCTCTTGTCGTGGAGGAGGACGAGGCATATGCGCTTGGTTTCTTCTTTCTTGTGGCTCTTCAAGTCGAGCGGCTTCTTCTTGTCGTGCTTGACGACGTGCTTCTTCTTGTTCACGCACTTGGCGGTTACGCTCGTCGACGGCTCTAGAGGCCTCGTTGAGTGTGCATTGTGCTTCGAGTGCTTGAGCTTCATAGCGCTCCTGTGCTTGTCGGATTGCATCACCGTCTTGAGGTGGTTGGTGTTGCACTTGTGGAGGTATTTGCTCTTGCTCCATTTCTTCTTGTGCTTGTTATCACACCCTTTCATGTTCTCGGACTCAGTCTTGTAAGCCATTGCCTTGGAATGGATTTTCTTGAGCTTGGCGATCTTGGGGATCAACATGTCAAGGAAAGCGAGCTCGGGGAGGACTTGCATCATAACAGGAGTAGTCCGAAGATTGCCAACTTGAGCGGTGGCTTGAGTAGCGTCGTCTTGGCAAAGAGGTTGAGGAAGACGCGCGTCTCATGATCATATTGCAGAATTCTTCCATTTATGTGGTGAACTTGGCGTCGATGTAGTCGCGGTTCCTTGTTTCCGATTGATGAAGGTGGGTGGCGAGTTACTCAATGTGTTCACCCAAGGCTTCACTTTCTTGATGGAGAGCTCGTTTTGCAATGAAGAAGTGGTTCTTGGTGACGTAGTCGCGACCGTCACCTTGCTCCTCGAAAAGTGGGTTCGCCGAAGAACTTGGCCTATCCATCATAACCAAGTGGACTGAGTAGGAAAATGAGAGAACAATACCGAAGTTACCTTTTCCGAGGATTGTGGATGTATCAAGTGTCGCTCAATGTAATGCAACAATAGGAGAATTGGTACCGGGTTTGTTTCTCACGCCTAGACAAGTAGAGCTTATGGAGTAGCTCGGTTAGGACGGTGGCACAAAAATTTAAAGAAAATGTTAGTCAAGATATCTATAAGGTTGAGAGGGTTCACAAAATTGCAAGTAAAGGAAATAGATCAAAGCCAAGAATATCACTAGGAACACACACACGGAAGATAGATGGGATCTACACAACCAAGGAGTGAGCTCAAAATGTGTAACCACGGAAAATGCTCTTGTTGTACAGATGCTAGAGAGACGCTAGCTCGATTGCTCAAATGGGCATGATACGCTTGTGCACCAACCTATAAGAGAAACGTGTTGTCTTCAATCCCAACTATGCTATGTATGTGATGACCAAGATGATGTATCGATGCAAAATGTCTCAATGCTATTGCTTACAAGCTCTTTGTTTCTTCTCTTTTGCTTAAAAGCTTATATCTCTTTTTTTCACTATGCTTGATGCTCGAGCCAAGTATGATATGAGACAAGTATGTAAGATATGCACGGGAGAGACTTATGGCACAATGATGATAACACGATCACTAAGGTACAATAAAGCGTGGCCCGACAATTCTCAACTCGCTAGTCTCGATGGGTGAGTGACGCAAAATGGCTCGGGTTATCAATGCAAAAGCAAGGAAATGAACTAAGTGTCGTCAAGGTTACCGTCCTTGCTTACGGTTAGCGGTGTCAAATGTGAAGATTGTTGGCGATGACGACTCCGGGGCGATGATGAATGGCAGTGATGTCGTTGTCACACGTTCCTAAGTAGCCGAAACACCTTAGGAAACGGAAACAGCAACTCAAAATAGGTCAAATGTGGAAGGTGGATGTTTTTGTAGTGAAATTTTTTATGGAGGAAAATGGTGGCGGTAAAGATATATGTCGATGGGGGATGTCAAGAGCTTCCAAACGAGCTACAGAACACGAAAAACGGACTTGGGAGGTGAAAGTTATGGCCAAAATGGTGGTGTAGTTGGGTTGTTTCGGGGGGGTGCAGGCACCCCGGGGTGGGAGGTGCGAGTGCCCGGGGTGGTTAGGGGAAATTAGCCCGGGGTGCGGGCACCCGGGGGTTCATGGTGCGGGAACCCGGTGGTCTTCGATTTGGGCGGAAATCTTTGGGGAATTACCAAATTAGGTGGATTTCGTGGTGGGAAGGGTGGGGATTGATGGGTAGGGGCTAGATCCACTTGCCAAACAACAAATCCATGGACCAAAACAACCAAATCTCACAAGATCCAACAAATTGCAAGAAAATTTTTTGGGGGCTATTTTCATGGGGATTTTCGAATTAGGACAAAAACAACAAAATCAAGTTAGCAAATGCGGGATGGGACTCCAAGATGTGAATCAACCTTGCTCATGATACCAAGATGTTGTAGGGTGAATCCCTAGAGGGGGTCTTTTCACACTTGGAGGGGAGAAAGAGGAAGAACACACAAGAACACAAGGAGGAAAGCACTCAAACAAACCCAAATAACACATCCACTAGAGTAGCATACATGAGATCCACAAGCATACAAGAACAATTCAAGGAAAATAGCACTAGGGTAAAAATTTCTTCCCGCTAGGTGAGGTCTTGATATCCACAAGAGGAGGGCTTGATCTCCAAGAGGAGCTTCTCCAAGTGGAGGTCTAGATCTCCAAGAGGAGGAAGATGAGCAAAGCTCTCTCTTTGTCTATGTAATACTTTGCTAACCTTACAAAAGAGCTAGGGAAAGAGCTTATATAGGCTAGGGACGAAATAGAAGGGAGAGAGGGATACAAGGGTCAAAACCCCAATTGCACGCAGGCACTCTCGCAGGGGTCCGGGCACCCAGGGTAAAGGGGTCCGGGCACCCGGACCGGTCAGGGAACCGGCTGAAGGAGGACCGGGCAACCGGGGGTCCCATGCCCAGGCACCCGGGGCGGCAGCTGGTGGCTGGGGGGCCGAGGCCGGGCACCGGGGGGTCCAAGGCCCGGACACCCGGGTGGGTCTAGCGGCTGGAGCGGGGAAGGCCGAGCACCCGGGATTGCGGGCCTGGGCACTCAGGGCATCGCCTGGGAGGAGAGGAGTCAGGCACCCGGGGAGTCTAGGGGTCTTGCCCACCCCGCGGTTGCATGCCCGGGCACCCGGGATCCTCACGTCCGGGCACCCGGGGTGTCCAGAGGATCTCCGGTTCTCCGCGTTCTTTTCCCTCCATGCTTCCTCGCGATGATCTCCTAAGTACCTAAGAATGCATAATGTGTCTCTTTGAGGTAGAACCCAATTCTCATATGAATCCGAATGAAACACGAAGAGGAAAGAATTGACCTCGTTCTCGATGGCGCGCACACGTGCTCTTGTCATTGGTCCTCTCGGTGCTTGTGGTGGTGATGGAGTGTCCATGTGGATGGACGAGGGATGCTCCGCATCAAAAGGTCATGGAAGGGAAGGCGATTCTACCTCTCATTTGGACACCTAAGCCCCCACACATCTGGATCACGTGGGTCCTCGCATCACTCGGATTCGCTATCTTAACCGACTGTGAGCGACACGTGAAGATGTGTTTGAACAATCCCCAATGAGGGCGACAACCCAGGAAGTTCTCACACAATGAAACGAAGGCAGCTAGATATGATATGGCATTTTGAGGCAAGTGGTGGATTTGCGCACCGAAGAAGTTCAGAAAACCACGGAAGAATTGGTGAGGGGCAAGGAAAAACCTCTCTCCACGTGGGTGAGGAGAAGGACCCGCTCCTCAGGGCACGACGCAGGGTCGACCTCCCCCTCCGGCAGCCTCCAAGATCCTGGGGCCAGCAGGCCGTTGGCGGCGAGCCCCTTGAGATAGTCCGCCGTGACCGTCGAGGGTAGCTAGTCACCCTGGATCCATCCGGGTGGCAACATGGCCTGAGAGGTAGACGCCTTCTTTCCCTTGGTCGTCTTCTTCGCGCGGTCCAGCTTCGCCTTCTTGTCCTTCGCCATCTCCTTGGTGGTTGACAGGGTCGAACGGGGTCACGCAGCACTGGCGCAGATGAGGCGGAGAGACAAGAAGAAGAGGGGAAAAGTGGAGAGTACTGTTGAACAACCCCGGCCGCATCGTCTTTTATAATATGTGCGCCCGAGTCACTCACCTATGGGCCAGCAAGATCCTATCACATCCCACGACCGGCGTCCACGCTATTCGTGGCGATAAAGGAGGCACGAAAATTGAGGAGACCCTCCCCACTTGCTCCACTTACCGCGCTGCAGCCGGCCCGCACGCTTCTCCCAAATTTCGAATCCCGTGAAATCCGGGATCTGGCAGAGCAATCGGGCGCATCAGAGATATTCACATCCATTCAGGTCAGATACCCCACTCTACGAACCGCAGCTTATCTCACTCAGGCAATTAACAAGCGAGAATGGATTGAGGCGATTAACAAAGGGTATAACAGCTCATGTATCCACAGACCTCTAAGAAATGTCTCCGAGACATCAAGTCTGGTTTGAATCAGTTTCATCCCTTTCTCACTCGAACCCTGATCCATTCAGGGGCTAATGACGATCACATGTACCTAGGCTAGGGTCTTAGGCCTGATCTACATGCCCTACCAAAGGACACTACACAAAGACTCTAAGACCTACAAAGTTAGAAAGGAGATACCGACTGGAATCACCACATCATGCAAGTCACTCGACAGAAGATCCACTCGGTTACTCTGCCCCCCACTCGACCATCATCGTTCACTCAGAACATCTGGTTTCACTCGGAGAATAGAAGACCTAGAGCCACCCCAGGACGGCAACGGTGAGGCATTCACTCCGTCGCTGTAAAAGATCATTAAATACGGGCGTTTCTAGTAACGTTCTCGACCTTAACTCTCTTATTGAACCCTTGCGTAATGGAGGGTGACAAGGGGCCAGCGGACTCTATATAAGCCGCCCTTCTCCTCCTGCACAAGTGTTCTCACCCCCTATAACTCAACACTCCAGTCAAACAAAGCTCCTGCAGCACCGAGACGTAGGGCTATTACCTCCTCTGAGAGGGGCCTGAACTCATAACCCCGAGTGTACAATCTTGTCGTAGCTAGGCTCTGCCCTCTCCTATGTACCCCCTACCTCTACTGTCAGATTTGTTCCCACGACAGAGTCAGCATGAGCATTTTCAGGAGGAGGTGGCCTGAGATTTTCATCATATGGGCCGAGGCAATTTTCAGCTATGCAGTCATTCGAAGGTGGAGTGAAAGCAAACAGAATTTGATATTTCCTTCAGACATTCTCATAGTTGAACCATTTCTTCGCCCAGTGATGGTGAATCCTTTGCAGCCTATTATTTCTCTCAGTAGTAGTTTCAACTCCAGATGGAGTTTTATAGCTTTCGGGATAAGACATCTCTATTGTTGTATTCTTCTCTCTGCCACGACCACCCTTCTTGGGATTTCCATCAGAGAAAAGAGTCATTCCATTAGTAACCAGTTCATCCTCGGGCTGACTGTGTGCCGAGGGAATATCATCATCTTCTTCTTCGGACTCGGACTCAGATTTCTTCTTCGGTATTTTTGGTGGCTTCGATGATTTTACTACGCCAGTTAGTTTCTTTTGTTCAGCCATTGGAGGCACCTGAGGCAATTCTCCTTCAGAACCAGATTGCTCATCTGAACTTTGTGCCATGACCAACCTGAGAAAGAGAATAGATGCAAGGGAAAAATAGGATGGGATCACAAACATGCACAGAAGCATTTTGACTGAAAACAAAAAGTTTTTCAGAAGCACCTAAGGAATCCATGGTATATACATTTGGAGGATATCATCAACAGAATTACAGCATACCCTAAGCCGGAGTAATAACTATCTAATCTTTCGAAATGATACACATGAACCCTAGATCCAGGATTGCTAGTACGAGGGAAAACTACAAACTGTACTAGTCATAAATTAGAGAACCCTCAAGATCTACCACAAGAAAAATAAATCCAGAGAAATTGTGTCGGTAAGAATAGCCCTAGAATAGAGGAGTGGACAAGGCTAGTTCCAGATCCAAGCGCCCTAACTTGGCAGCAAGGATCAACTACGGCAATGCGGAGGAGAGGATTTACCGCACTGGCACGACCAACGACGGTGAGGCTTCACCGAAGTTGCATGGCGAGGCGCATCGACAGCGTTGCTTCAAGCTCGGGCTCGGGAGGAGAACAAGAGAAGGTTTGTGGATGAACTAAGGAAGAAGATACCTAGAGGGGTATATATATAGCCCGCAGGTGGAGCCACTTCTTACGAAATCCACGGCTGAAAAGCAAGGGACGTTCCACATTCAACTGATGAGAGGACGATCGTGGAGATTGTGGGCACGTGTCAACCGTTTCTTGCAAAACTCTCGGAAACTGAATCAGAGGTCGAAGGGTTTGAAGAAGGGCAAGCGCCAAAACAGATTAATGTTCAAAGTTGATTTCATTCGCGACCAAGGACGCCGGATTGAAATCTTCTTCGGATCAAATTGCACGTTTGTGACAGACAACAAAGATTGGATGAGAAAGAATAGAGGAATAATAGGGTCTGAATGAAAACACTCAGACAACGAGAGAAAACACAAAACCAAGGAACTCTGAGTGAGTTGACATTCGGACAGAACACAAACACAACGAAAAAAAGGAAACAAAAGAAAAACACAAAGAACTTAGCACCAACAATAGATCTCGGGATAAAAGAATAACGCGAGAAGAATCCCTGAGATAACATCTACAAGAAAGGTCGCAACCCACACTTGCGTGGGCAACGAGGATCTCCTTTTCTTCGTCTGAGCAGGAGTATTCTTTTTGTGAGATCTGTAAGACACTTGTGCACTTCGAGTGTAATCATATGAATAAGCATTGAAGTTATTTCCAGAGACATGAGTATAATGATTTGAGGAGGTACGCATGTGCTCCTTCTGCCTAAGATTTGACCGATACCCATTCGAGTATTTTCGCGCCATACTATGAATGATAATCATTGTCTCGATGAAAATTACTCTGCACGTTCAAGTTAGCAGTGACAGATAGATTTTCAATGATGCACTTCTTCACCCAGATTTGCTTCTTGGGTGAACTAGACCTGCACTTAGTCCCAATGTATCGAGCGAAAACCTTACCATTCTGTTGTTTGAACTATTTGTAGTTCGAGTAATCAGACTCATCAGAAACAATAGTAGTAGAAGTGTCATATCCTGACAGAATTGCAGATTCGAGTGTTTTGCTTTTAGCTAGAACCCAACTCGTTCGAAGATATTGTTCGGGAGTATAGTAGGTTCCATCAACGTTGAGTTTCCTTTCAAAACCCAACCCTTCCTTTTGAGGATTTTTGTGCAGTATTGACTTCTTGAGCACATCGCAGAGGGTTTGATGCCCTTTGAGGCTTTAGCATTCTTGTCTCAAGCAAGGTCTTTAATCTGCAATTTTCATCAGAAATAGCAACAAATTCCTCGGGAGAGGGATTAGAGATATCATTCGTGATGGCTGCAATGTTCGAGATGTTAGCAGTAGAAGTTTCAGCATGTGAATTAGCATTGCTACGTTCTAGGCATTTTAAGCATGGAGGCACAAAATCATCAGTAAGACGATTAGATTGCTCGATGAAGAGAGAAGCATTTTCTTTAGCCAGCTCTCTATGAGAATCTTTTGGTGACTCGAGTTCTTGATTCCTGTTAAGGAGTTCATCTGATAAACTCTCCTAGTCGATTGAAAGGGAATCATATCGATTGGTGAGAGCATCAATAGTTGAAGAAAAAGCATCATGCTCTTCGATCAACTATTGATTCTTCTCCCTCTCTTCAACCAGTAATCCTTCGGTTTCCCTAAGATTTCTCTCAAGCATTTCAAGCTCATCCTGTTGAGATTTTGCAATCTTAACAAGTTCAGCATAGGCAATGTATTCAGGAGAATATCCATTCATTGATTTTTGGTGTTTTGCTGATACCTGATCCTTGGATGATTTTGCCATGAGACGGAAAGTGCTTGGTTCATCATCACTTGAAGCATCATCATCAGTATCTGTCTCGAGTGAATTCTCAGATGATTCATGGGCTATGAAGGCATTGCTCCTTCCTATCCTTTTGTAGAATTGTTCATCATCTGATTCAGTGTCTGTCGCTTCCTCTTCAAAATCCAGGGTCATATCAGCGCATGCTCTATTCAACTGTGATATTCTCTTCATATTTGATTCGATGGTTGCTCTTGCTTTCACGTGAGTGACTGGTCTTGTCGAAGAGGATGAGGAAGATTCAATTTTCTTCCAAAGCTTAGTATGACAATCCATTTGGGTGAATCCACTATAGTGAAGATATTTCTATCTGTTACTAGGTTTTCCTTCCCAGCTAGGATAGTCTGCTATAAGATGACCGAATTGTTTGCACTTGAAGCACTTCATTTCTTTTGAATATAACCTTCTTCATGATTCAGGCAAGTCAAATTCGTCATCATTCGTGAGGCATAGATTTTGTCTTCTGAGATCACTTAGCCTTTCTGTTAGCATCTCTAGTTCTCTGGTGATGGTGTGTTGATTCTCAACATCTTCTTCTTCTTATGAACTGACATAGTGTGAGAGAATTTCTCCTTCACTTTTCGAAGAAGATTCTTGATCTGCATTTTCCAGTTCCATCTTTTCTTCATGAATCGACAACAGCATCATGAACTCAACGTAGTGAAGTTCTTCATAGTCTGGTCTTTGCTTGATTTCAGCTACGGTGGGATCGAAGGTTTCATCAAGGGCACTCAGAAGCTTGTTGACCACATTTCTATCGGTGATATCAGTTACTCCTTGCTGATGAAGTATTTCAACAACATTTGTCAATCGATCAGTGAGTTCCATAACACTTTCCTTATGAAGACTTCTGAAACCAGCAAACATAGCACGAATCATTTGAGTGTGAGGATCTGATCTGGCAATGAATTCTTCATGAGCATTTTTCATGGCATCCCAAAGTTGCTTTGCAGTGTCGAGCATTTGGAACCGAAACAAAAAATCTTTTGAGAGAATGCTACAGATGATATCTTGCTACAGATGATATCTTTTGCTTGAGCATCCAACTGCAGATTGGCTTTGTCATTGGAATTGGGATTATTCGGTTGATGAACAGTGCAGCCATTTTCCACAATCTGCCATAGATCATAGTTGATAGGTTGAATTTTGATTCTCATCCTTTCCTTCCAGTAGAGATAGTCATTTCCATCAAAGATAGGAAATCTCACAGAGTGCAAGGATCTACCTGCATGCGACATACTCAAAACTTCAAGGACGTTAGACCTTTAATAAACAGAGACAAGGAGTACCAGCTCTGATAACAATTGTTAGGACCGAAAGTATATTGACCAGAGGGGGTGAATGGGAGATTCAAAATTACTTTTGAAAGTTTTGAACTGAACCCAAACACAACAACGGAAATAAAGTACGGAGGAAAAATAGCTCAATCAAGCACGATATTGGGAACCATGTTTATCGACGTAGGAAGCAATTATGGCACGATCTTGCAGTAACATAGGTTTGATCACAATGATAGCAATGCTACAGGAAACCACATGAAGTAGCATGATATAAAACATGACATGCATAGAGAAATAAAACTATAATAAGTTAACATAGATGAACCGAGGAATATGACAGTGACGAATGAAAACAAGTGATGAGAATGCAGCGGGATGAACACAATAATATCTGAGGTCAACAACAGAATTGAATGATGCGAATGGGAAATACAGCAGATGATAATGATCAGGTAAACTATCAACACAGAGCACGAAAGTAAACTACTGAAGCAATTGAAGTAAAGTAGAATGAACCAGTGGTGCTCGATGGCGACAGTGAGATTTGGTAGACCAGTTCACCCTTCTGCCAAAGGGTTACGTCTGGTTGGAGGGGTTGTGACTTAACACAGAGGATAAACTCTCTTCACCCTATTCTCCTTCACACAGACCTGATTAGACTCTGGTTGATTTCACTCCTGGTAGATACTTGTCGGAGATCTCCAAACCTTCAGTCGACCTTCGCGAACCACAATCACTCTTGGTTGCTGAAGATCTAGCACGGTGAAGACAACAACTCTTTAACACTCGAGCGGAAACCAATCCATCTAGAGAGTGCGCATCTCTCAAGAGTAATAGGTACAAGAACTCTAACTCAGAACTACTGTGATGCTAAACCACTATCAAAGTTTGGGCTCTTGATTTTTCTCTCGGTGGATCTTAAACTCAAATCACTCGGAGAGGCATTGCTCAAATCAATCTTCTTAGAAATCTCAAGTGAAGCAGCCAACGGACAATGTTGGAGCAGGGTGGCTATTTATAGCCGTAGCCTTCCCTGATGGGAAATGACCAAATTGCACATCGAGAGCAGCCAATGGCCGAATGGCACGAGTCCAACGGTTGGATTTTGAGCACAACGGTAACATTGCTTGCAGAGCAAGTAATGGTAACTCCTCTGTCTGGGACAAATCTCTCCTACTGAAGTAGATCACAGTCTCATGCTGGCAAGTATTTGCTCGGAACACAAAGAGATTTCTCTCGCAACTTTCATAGGTTTTGGGATAAGCATCAAAGTGGATCTAAGCTTCGAGAAACTATACCCCTCTTAATAGTACGGAGGTCCTATGACTCAAATTAATGAAAGAAGAACAACGAAATGAATACTACGTATTCACTTTGTCTTCGACTTCCATTAGCTGCAGTCAATTTCTTCGGACGACGATACCGAACCAAATGCTTCGTTTTAGCAGTAAACGTGCGAGGGGTTAATTCCTTCACATCAATCTTCTCATCTACATGTCTTCAATAGATGTAGCTCTTTCTTCTCTGCAACGCAGATATACTTCGGTGAAGTTCCTCGAACTTGGCAACGGAGACATCATTCTCTTTGGTTCTGTATGGACTATTTCTTTATGTATGCACTAGCAAACAAATCAGTCCATACCTGTTTCTGTCAACAATCTCCAAAACACGGGTAGGCAGATTTTGCACCAACACCACCTATCATTATTAATGAAATAACATTTACTTTGGAGCATGTTATGCAAAGATTGGAAGTTATTGAAAATAAAATGCCCACCATAGAGCATTTGAAAATATTGGTAAAAAGATTCATAATCATATCACTCAATTTGGATGGAGGTAGGAACTACTTTGAAAGTACTAAAAGAGAAGGAACCAATAATTAATGAGAGGATAGAGCAAAGTCCCACTAGGATCGATAATTTGGAAAGTTATTAATAATTTGGGCTCCTTTTTTCGTCTGTTAAAAATATTAGGACTACTCAACGTAAGAATTGCATGTTTATGTATATTCCACAGAACAAGGGTACCACATCTAGTAACGGGAGTGAGGATCTTAAAATGATTAGTGTTCATCCTGACTTTATTGATTTAATAAAGGAACCCATCTATGAGAATAAATTCCTAAATTTTGTTCCTAGGAGTGTGTTCATAAAAAATATTCATGCTAAGCCTCCTAGGAAACGCGATTGTGTCATTGAGGAATTGAAAACTAAGGATGACAACACTTGAAACTATGCATTATGCCTAGCTAGGGTTGTAAAACAATAGCGCTTGTTGGGAGGCAACCCAATAGTTATCTCTATTTTCCTTGTTTCTTTTCTGTTTTTGAGTGCGCACACAATTATGCTACTGTTATGGTTGTGTTTTTGTGTTTAAATTAGTGTTTGTGCCAAGTAAAGCCTTTGGGATGATTTAGTTGGTAGTTGATTTGATTCTGTGAAAAAACAGAAACTTTTGCGCCTAGTAGAAGAACTTTCTAAATTCACTGGAACGTGATGCCCACGTTGCCCTACTTTTTCATATTTTTGGAGTTACAGAAGTATTGCATTTGTCCAGATCATTACAAACTATTCTGTTTTTGACAGATTCTGTTTTCATTGCATACTTTCTTTGTTTTGATGAATCTATGGATTGTATCGGGGGTATAAGTCATGGTGAAGTTAGAATACAGTAGGTATTATGCAATAACAAAATATGAATGGGTTTAAAACAATACCTAAAGTTAATGATTTGCTTGTTATACTAACCGATATCACGAGTTTTTGGTGAGTTTTGTGTGCTGAAGTTTTGAAGTTTTAAATGAAAACGTGATGGGTGAAGGAATAAGTGTAAGTGCATCTGGCGCCCTTAGTGATTTTGGTGTATTCAAGACTTATAGGTTAAGGGACTAATGCGTTTGTGAGTGTACACAGGCCTATAAGTCCATGAGGAGTTTGATATTTACAGAGAAAGTCGACCGCTAAAAATGAATGTCTTCAACTGAAGACTTTGGCTTTCTGAAGACTTTGAAAGTGAAGAAATTGGTGGGACCATGAAGACTTGATATTGATGCGAGGAACATGAAGCGTGAAGACTTTTTTTTCATAGTTTCATTTTCTCTTTCTTGAGTCATAGGAAACACCGTACTGTTAAAGGGGGTCGAGGAAAACTAAGGAAAAGTTTCCAAGTGATGCTCAACTCAAAATCCTACACCTACCAATCCCTTCGAGTGAAGCCATTGGAAATCTCATACAGTATAGTCAATTTCTTCAGTGACAGAGACGAAGTTCTTCTGGTCTCTGAGGAATTTGCTCTGACTGAAGAGTTAGGAATTCGCTAGTGCGGATTGCCTACGAGTCAGGAACATGATAGCCCTGAGGAATTGGAACCTCAAATTTCCGACCGTTGCTGTGCTATGCGCCAGCTGTCCCAAAATATCTTATCCACCTACGGTCATATCATTGAAGGGCATTTATGTCTTATCATGTCGGGCTGCTCCCTAGGATATAAATAGCCGCCCCTACAACCACTAGCCGGTCGGCTGCTCTGAGAGAAACTGACACTTGTCATTGAGAGCATCCCATCCTCCGAGGACTTTGAGTGAAAATCATCGAGTGAGGAATACCCAAACCCGAAGTGATTGAGCATCACTGAAGAGATTGTTCCTGTGTGGATCCGACGCTTGTTACCTTTGAAGATTGTGCATCTTCCAGAAGGTTATGCGTCATGGTCGAAAGCATCCAAGAGGAAATTGTGGATCGCTGAGTGACCGAGTTTGTGGAGGTTTGGAAGTCACCTGAAGACTTACCATGAGTGATTGGGAGAGGTCTGTGTGATCTTAGCTCAAGGAGAATACGGTGATGACTGTGTGTCCTCACGTTCAAAAACCTAGCCGCTCCAACCAGACGTACAATTGTCACAGCAGTTGGAACTGGTCTACCAAATCACTGTCTTCACCGAGCTAACTGGTTCTATTTCCTCGACCCTTTCATTTCCTCATTATTGTGTTGTCTATACTTGATCGTTACTGTTTGAAGACTTTGACTGAAGATTTTCTCTATTTCCTCGGTTCAATTTCTTCAGTCAGTTTGTCTTCAGCCTACATATCCTGTGTTTACGCTTTCTGTACTTTGTGCTTGTTTTCATTTCATCATGATGACTATGCTTCTGTTCTGTTATGTTTGCATCTGAGTACTTATTCTGCTGCTAGTCGTTCGTAACTTAGGAATTTCCTCACCCTGAAATTCCTCAGTGACGAATTTGTAAAAATTGCCTATTCACCCCCCTCTAGTCGACTTAACATACTTTCAATAAGGAGTGGCAAGACCCTAAGCTTGGGGATTCCCAAGGCACCCCAAGGTAATATTCAAGGACACCTAAGACTCTGAGCTTGGGGATGCCCTGGATGGCATCACTTCTTTCTTCAACCAACCATCAGTAAATTACTTGGAGCTATATTTTTGTTCATCACATGATATGAGTTTTGCTTGGAGCATCGTGTATTATATGAGTCTTTGATTTGTTTGCTTTTTAGTTTGCCATAATCATCTTCGCTGGACACACATTTTTAGAGGGACACAAATTTATTCGTGATTTTTAGAATAATCTTTGTGCTTCACTTATATCTTTTGAGCTAGGCAATTGCTCTAGTACTTCACTTATATCTTTTAGAGCACGGCGATTATATTATTCTGAGAGTTTAATAATAGTAATGGCAATATGCATGGGTTATGAAATTGGTCATAATATGATAGGTATTCAAGAGGGATATAATAAAATCTTTCATGTAGATCACTGATATGATAGGTTTAATTCCTTGCAATAGTTTCACTATATAAAGATGATAGTATGTGTGAGGTACTAGTGAATGATTGTGGTTTAGTAAGAATATTGGTGTTAAGGTTTGTGATTCCTGAAGCATGCGCGTATAGTCTCTCATTATGCTAAGAAATTGGAGCATGATTTATTATTAAGTGTCTTCCTTTGCATGAATGTCGGGGCGCACGATGGTTAACTCCTACCAACCTCCCCCTTAGAGCATCGTAGTAGTACTTTGCTTTGAGGGCTAATAAACTTTTACGGTAAGTACGTGAGTTCTTTATGGCTAATGTGAGTCCATGGATTATATGCACTCTCACCTTTTTGCAATTTGCTAGCCTCCCCGGTACCGTGCATTGCTCTTTCTCACCTCAAGATGTGGTGCAAACTTCGCCAGTGCATCCAAACCCCGTGATATGATACACTCTATCACACACAAGCCTCCAAATATCTTTCTCAAAACAGCCAGCATACCTACCTATTATGGCATTTCCATAGCCATTCGGAGATATATTGCCATTCAACTTCCACCATTCCGTTATTATGACACACATCATCATTGTCATATTGCTTTGCATGATATATAGTTGACATAGTATTTGTGGCTCAACCACCGTTCATCATTTTTTATACATGTTACGCTAGATCATTGCACATCCTGGTACACTGCCAGAGGCATTCATATAGAGTCATATTTTGTTCTAGTATCGAGATGTAATTTTGAGTTGTAAGTAAACAGAAGTGTGATGATCATCATTATTCATTATTAGAGCATTGTCCCGGTGAGGAAATAAAAAAATAAAAAAGAGGCTAAAAGGAGCCCAAAAAAGAGTCCAAAAAGAGCCCAAATGAGAGAAAAAGAGAGAAGGGGCAATGTTGTTTGAATCCCAAGAGAAGGGGCAATGTTACTATATTTTTCCACACTTGTGCTTCAAAGTAGGACCATGTTTTTCATATAGAGAGTCTCCTATTTAGTCACTTTCATATAAGTAGTGGGAATTTTTCATTATAGAACTTGGCTTGTATATTCCGATGATGGGTTTCCTCAAATGCCCGAGGTCTTCTAGAGCAAGCAAGTTGGATACACACCCACTTAGTTTTCATTTTGATCTTCCATACACTTATAGATCTTAGTGCATTTGTTGCATGGCATTCCCTACTCCTTGCATTGACATCAATTGATGGGCATCTCCATAGCCTGTTGATTAGACTCGTCGATGTGAGACTTTCTCCTTTTTTGTCTTCTCCATATCATCTCTACCACCATACTATATTCCACCCAGTGTTATATCCATGGCTTGCGCTCATTCATTGCGGGGGGGGTGAAAAAGGTGAACCGTGTTAAAAAGTATGAACCAATTGCTTGGATGACACCGTGGTAGTGCATTATTTATACTTTGTGTTAAGAAGATGGAGCATGGCAAGGCTATATGATTTTGTAGGGATATCGTTCTTTAGCATTTTTTTAAGACATGATTGTTTGTTAGTATGCCTGAGTATTGATGTCTTTATGTCAAATTATAGACTATTGCTTTGAATCATTCGGATCTACATATTCATACCACAAAAGAAAGATTACATAATGAACATGTAAGGTAGCATTCCACGTTAAAAATTCTGTTTTTATCATTTACCTACTCGACGACGAGCAGGAATTAAGCTTGGGGATGCTTAATACGTCTCCAACGTGTCTATAATTTTTTATTGTTCCATGCAATTATAGTATCAATCTTGGATGTTTTATATGTAATTATATGCAATTATATATCATTTTTTGGGACTAACCTATTAACCTAGTGTCAAGTGCCACTTGCTGTTTTTTAACCTGCTTTTCGTTTTCTAGGAATTCTGTACCAAACGAAGTCCAAACGCTACAAAACTTTTTGATGATTTTTTTCTGGACAATAGAGACCCTAGAACCTTTGGCAGGACACCAGAAGGCAAACGAGGAGACGGCAAGGCAACAGGGCGCGCCTAGGGGGTAGGCGCGCCCTGATGCCTTGTGGGCCCCTCGTGCCTCCGTCTGGCCTAATTCCACTTCTATAAATTCTCTAAAATTGGGAAACCAATGTAGAGCCACCCAAAATACTTTTTCAGCTGCCGCAAGTTTCTATTCTTTTGTGATCCCATCTGGAGGCCTTTTCTGATACTCTGTCCGAGGGGGAATCAATCACGGGCTTCTACGTCAACCTTGCTACCCTTATGATGATGTGTGAGTAGTTTACCACAGACCTACGGGTCCATATATATAGCTAGTAGCTAGATGGCTTGTTCTCTCTATTTGATCTTCAATACATGTTCTCCTCGATGTTCTTGAAGATCTATTTGATGTAATCTTCTTTTGCGATGTGTTTGTTGGGATCCAATGAATTGTGGGTTTATGATCAGATTATTCATGAATATTAATTGAGTATTCTCTGAATTCTTTTATGCATGATTGTTATAGCTTTGTATTTCTCTCTAATGTATTCGTTTGGTTTGGCCAACTAGATTGATTTATCTTGCAACGGGAGAGGTGCTTTGTGATGGGTTCAATCTTGCGGTGATCTATATCCTAGTGATAGAAGGGGACAAGACACGTATTTGTATTGTTGCCATTAAGGGGGAAACGACGGGGTTTATTCATATTGGTTGGATTTACTTTGTCTACATCATGTCATCTTGCTTAAGGTGTTACTCCGTTTATTATGAACTTAATACTCTAGATGCATGCTGGATAGCGGTCGATGGGAGGAGTAATAGTAATAGATGCAAGCAGGAGCCGATCTACTTGTCTCGAAAATGATGCCTATATACCTGATCATTGCCTTGAATATTGTCATAACTATGCGCTTTTCTATCAATTTCTCAACATTAATTTTGTCGGATTTCGGGTTCCGGCAAAACCCTCAAGGTTCGAACACTGGGGTGCGCATGAAGATCTCTCCTCTCCATGCTCTCACACTCAACGATCTCACGGACTAGCTCGCCGAACCCAAAGAACACGGGGACACAAGATTTATACTGGTTCGGGCCGCCGTTGTGGTGTAATACCCTACTCCAGTGTGGTGGTGGTGGTGGATTGCCTCTTGGGCTGAGGATGAACAGTACAAGGGAAGAACAGCCTCCTGAGGAGAGGTGTTCTTGTGCTCGGTGAACTTGTGGGTGTGAGGATGGAAAATGGAACCGATCCCAGATCAGTTGCCTCCTACGGTGGTGGCTAGTCCTATTTATAGAGGCCCCAGTCCTCTTCCCAAATATTGAGCGGGAAGGGATCCCACAACGGCCAAGTTTGAAGGGGGACAGCTAGTACAGCTTATCCTGACAAAAGTAGTCTTCGCCTGCCAAAGGCTCTGGTGGTGACGCCGTCTTGGGCTCCACGGTGACCTCCGTCCTGCTGTCCTGCTGGTCTTGGTCTCGTTGCACCGATATGGAAACCTTTGCATGTTGCCTTGGGACTCCTCGCCTGCGCTTTCCCGTTTAGCACCAAACAGGAAACGAGGACGCTACGATCCCTGGCGCCCGCCTACCGCCCGCCTGGCCTTGATCGTCATGGCTTACGTCACGGGAACCTCGCGAGGTACCCCTTGCCTTGATCTCTCCGCCCCTCATGAGCCAGCCTGGTGAGGCCTCTCCCGAGGAGGTCTTGTGTCGTCTGCCTCGCGAGGCTTGGCACCTCGCGAGGGTCTTGAGTACTTGCTGGTGAAGATGGTGTCGGTGTACAAAAGTAGGGGCGCACCTTTGTACCCCTTTTCTTGTGCACGGGCAGTCGGAGTCGCGCGCCACGGCCACACTAAGCAGGGCAGAGGAAGGGAGCCGGAGAGAAGCCGAAGCACAAGATGGCCAAGGCAATGCCAAGACCAAAGAACGAGAGGGCGAGGTGGACTCCCCCGGCAAGGCCCTTGCCGGGGCAGCCCCCGTGGCCCTAGCAAGAGCCTTGCCGGGGCAACTTGCCCGATGCTAACAGAACGAGCCACCCTTGAGCCCACGGGTTCCAACTCAACCAACCACATTGGACCAGGGCTCGGGAGGCACCTCCGTGGTGGCATGCAGATCTTTGTCAAGACCATAGAGATATGAGATCATATGAGCTTAGATGAGAACCAGAAGACGGCGACCCTCGGCGGGATCCTTTCCGAGGAGATCCACAAGACCCTCGACAAACGCCTTGCCGGGGATGACTGCAACGCCACAGCAAGACCCTTGCCGGGCCCCCGGCAAGGCCCTTGCCGAGGGCATCAGCAGGGCCACAGATAGACCCGCGTCGACCAAGACTCCACCGCCGTCCCCAAGCAGCTGCAAGCTCAACCAGCTGGGCAGGCACCTGCGTGGTGACAGGCAGCCTCTATGCCAACTCAGCAAGCATCTATGTGGTGGCATGCAAACCTTCATGAAAATCCTACCATCGCGCCACCTCAGCTGCCTGCCTGCCTACATGGCGCCGCATGCACCGCTGGCCTGGGCGAGTGTAGAAGCAAGGCGAGGCGGCAACGGATGGGACGGGACTCGTTCCCATCCCCAATAAAGCTAAGGGACACCTAAGCTGCGCATTAAATGCGTCTTATCCTGTAATACGGGCGATAAGCTCATAGTAGTGTAGGCCTTTCCACCTCCTGTGTGCCACTGTGGCAGCCCCTTCCGACTATAAAAGGAGGCCCTTGGCGTACTGGAGAGGGATTCGGCTCTTTTGAACTACGCAGCCACCATAGCTAGTTCGAGAGCTCAAGAACTCTGTCAAATACACACCAAAGCAAGATTAGGGTTTTACGCATCCTTGCGGCCCAAACATGGGTAAACGATCCTTGTGCTGACTGCTAATCCTGCTCTTCTCACAACCCCGCACCCCGGCAACCGTAGTAGGGATTCTTGTGATCCCATAGGTGTCGTTTCCCACCGACATCTTTGGCGCGCCAGGTAGGGGGTGCAATAGTGAGAATCTGGTCTAGTGGTTAGCCTAGCATTTCTTCATCGCCATGGCTCCCAAGAAGAAGACGGTCATGGCGATCGGCTCATCGGGAGCCGAATGGCCCGTGCAAGTGCGGGTGAACAACGGGCCGGTCGCGGACAGGACCCAGGCCGCAGTCCGCGAGCACCAGCATCACTCTGGCAGTCAGAGCCTGGCGAGCGGCGTCGTTCGTGCGCCAGGCGACGGGCCGCACGCCGCCAAATCCAAAGACGGAGCTGGGCCCCCCGCAGGCGGCGCGGGGCCCTCCAGGAGTGTTGTTGTGCCACCCACGGGCGGCGCAGCAACCTCCAAGACGCCCACGCCGGCGCCCACAGCATGCACTTCCTAGGGTGCACGCGACGAGCAGCACCACCACGCTGGAGACCCCGGACACCGCCGTGGGAAGAGCCATGTGCATCGTCCGCGGGACGAAGGAGTCCAGCATGCTCGCCCAAGTGCTGGCGAAAATGGCACGTAGCCGATGGGCCGTGGCAGAGCTCCTTCTAACGTAGTTAGAAGTCGAAGTGCGCCATGGTCCACACAGCTGTCACCGCCACCCATGCCAGCAGAAGCTTTGGCGCGCGCGCAGCTGCTCGTCGACTTCCCTCCTGCTGCGGAGAAGCTCGACGAGTGGAGAGCCACAATCCGGAGCCTCGTCGTCGTCGCCAATAAAGATGATCCGCGACCGGCTGGGCCTTCGGGCCGGCGCTCCGTCAAACCACCGCATGCCAGCGGTGGAGGGGCCGGGGGTGCGGCGGCCACGGTGCACTCTCCTCCTACACGCTAGCCACCGCGGGTGTCGGTCCGTCGCGATGACGCTTGTGATAATATATCCATAGCGTCGTCTGACCCAAGGACCCACCGCGACCAACGCCAAGTTCTTCGAGAGCGAGCCCACGAAGATGCTCGAACCACTATGGAGCGCCGGCGCGATACGCGCCACCAGTCGGACAAGCGGGCGGGGCCCGCTATGGACCACCCAGCGCCGGGGAGCTCCGGCAGCCTACCTGACAAGGTGGGTTGCCTAGCTTTTACCCATGAGCTGCGGCAGTTCCAGTGGCCGTCCCACCGCACGTTCAAGCCCGATGTTGGTGAGAAGTACAATGGCAAGACCCATCCGTCGGAGTTCCTCAGCATCTACACCATCGCGATGCAAGCTGCCGGAGCTCGCGACGACAAGGTGCTTGCCAATTACTTCCCGTTAGCACTGAAGCCCAACGTCATGTCTTGGTTGATGCACTTGCCGGCGGATTCCATCTCTTCTTGGTCGGATATGTGCCATGAGTTCGTTGGTGCCTTCACCGGGGGGCACCAAGCTCATGGCCAGGCCAGTGATCTGCATATCATTCCCCAGAAGGAAGGGGAAACCCTGCGCAAGTACATCTAGAGGTTCAGCCGGGTGCAGTACAACATCTCCGATGTTCATCCCGCCGCCGTGATCAGCGCGTTCCATCAAAACATGTGCAACCGCAAGATGCGCGAAGAGCTGGCGATGAACAAGGTTAAGGATGTGGCCGAACTTTATGTTCTGGCCGATAGGTGCGCCCGGGCTGAAGAGGGAAGGAAGTACCCCGGCGAGGACGCCGGCGCGGAAACCGACTCTTTTGATGAAGACACCACTGCCCCGACGAAGAAGGGCCGGCGTCGCACCAGGAAACGCAAGGGCAAGACCGTGCTTGCCGTCGAGGGATCCGACAGCATCGGCACTGCTAAGAAGGCCAAGGCAGACGACCCTGGCAAGGAGATTGCCGGGTGCGCCGCCTGTCGGGCCTTGGCGGCGGCCGACAAGCCAGGAAGCTCCGACAAGCAGTACTGCAAGATCCACCGCACGAAGGGCCATGACCTCTAGAACTGCCGACAAGTCGAGCTGCTTGCTGAGAAGCAAAAAGCTGAGTACGAGAGGCGGGACAAGGAGAAGGGCCAGGATGGTGCCGAGGGATCCGACAAGAAGCGTGGCGGCCAAGGAGGCCGCCGCGGCAAGGACAGCCAGCAAGAGAGGCCCACCCGGGGCCGTGATAAAGAAGCCAGCAGATGATGATCATGACGAGGACGGCGAGTTCGGCGAGCAAGAGTTCCAAAAGGCTACGGAGGCCATGCGCGTCGATGGTGGCGCCTCGCTGCATACTTCTCACCGCCAGCTCAAGCAGTGGGCGCGTGAGATTACAGCGGCAGAGGCGTCGTTCGATGCTCAGAAGCCGCTGAAGTGGTCCAGCACGCCCCTCATCTTTGACGCCGAGGACCACCCTGACCGCACAACCGCGGTCGGGTGTTTGCCGTTGTTGGTCTCTCCAACGATACGCAACCTCAAGGTGAACAAGATGTTGGTCGACGGCGGGGCCGGCCTGAACTTGATCTCGCCCGTCGTGATCAAAAGGCTGCAAATTTTTGATGGATACCTCGAGGAAATGGGCACGTTTCAAGGGGTCAATCCGGGGAGGAGTCAGCCGAAGGGGAAGGTCACACTGCCCGTGACGTTTGGAGGAGAGTTGAACTACAGGACGGAGAGGATTGTCTTTGATGTAGCCGAGATCCCCTTGCCCTACAATGGGATCCTCGGCCGCCTGGCACTGGCCAAGTTCATGGCGGCGGCGCACTACGCCTACAACACGCTGAAGATGCCTGGGCCGATGAACATCATCACCGTCCCCTCCGACAAGAAGGACGCGCTGATCTGCGCCGACCTACTCTACCGGGAAGCAGTTGCAGCAGCTGCCGCCAAGGCACTTGCTCCTGCCGCTGAAGCCCTGGGAGGCAAGAAGAAGCCCGGCAAGACCTCTCGCACCCACTCCGGCGCACCTCTTCGGAGTGTTGTGCTACCATCGAGGACGTGCTAGAGAGCCCTACCCGCAAGAGCAAGAAATCCAGAGCTGAGCCGCCACAGACCAAGAGGGTGTCCGTTAGGGAGGATGGCACGGGAGGGGCTTTCACCATAAGCTCCACCCTCGGCAGCAAATAAGAAGGCGCACTCGTCACCTTCCTGCGGGCGAATGTCGACGTGTTTGCATGGCAAGCATCCGACATCCCCGGTGTTCCCAGGGAGGTGATTGAGCACCACCTAGCTGTCTGTCCTCATGCGCAGCCCGTCAAGCAGAAGGTCGGGAAGCAGGCTCTGGAAAGGTAGGAGTTCATCACAGAGGAGATCAGGAAGTTGGAAGCGGCGGGTTTGGTGAGGGGAGTGCTCCATCCGATGTGGTTGGCCAATCCGGTGGTGGTGCGCAAGGCAAATGGGAAGTGGAGGTTATGTATTGACTACACAGACATCAATAAGGCTTGTCCCAAGGACCCATTCCCATTGCCGCGCATCGACCAGATTGTTGACTCCATGGCCGGGTGTGATCTGTTGTCATTCCTCGACGCCTACGCAGCCTACCACCAGATCTTCATGACAAGAGAAGATGAAGAGAAGACAGCATTCATCACCCCATGTGGTACGTATTGCTTTTTACGGATGCCTTTCGGGTTGAAGAGTGCTGGCTCGACGTTTGCAAGAGCGGTCCAAAATTGTTTTGAACTCCAGCTCCATAGAAATATGGAAGCATACATGGATGACATAGTGGTAAAAACCAAGGACGGGGCAACTCTTGTACAAGACCTGGAAGAGACGTTTGCCAACCTGGCAAGATCAACCTCAAGCTGAACCCTGAGAAGTGTGTCTTCGGCGTTCTGTCCGGCAAGCTTCTCGGGTTCTTTGTGTCGCAACGCGGGATCGAGGCAAACCCAGACAAAATCAAGGCTATTTTGAACAGATTGAGGCACCCAAGCGGATCAAGGACGTGCGTCGGCTCACTGGCTGCGTTGCCGCCATGAGCCGATTCATCTCCAAGTCCGCCGAGCGCGCCCTCCCCTTTTTCAAAATCCTGAAGAAGGCAGGCCCGATGGAGTGGACCCCAGGAGCCGAGGCGGCGTTGCAGGATCTGAAGAAATACCTTTCCTCCATGCCAATACTGGTTGCGCCTAAACCACAAGAGCCGTTGCTGCTGTATCTAGCGGCAACGAATCAAGTGGTCAGCGCCACACTGGTGGCACAGAGGGAGGTCGACGAGGAGGCAGTGGCGACGGCAGGACCGGGGGATGGCAAGCTAGAGATTCCCCCGGCAGGGCCTGGTGCCGGCAAGGCAAGGCCCCCGGCAGGGTCTGACGCCATCAGAGCGGTGCCCGCACAGTCAAGTGAAGTGGTGCAGGAGAAGAAGATGATGCAGCACCTGGTTTACTTTGTCAGCTCCCTCTTGCAGCGGGCTAGGTCGAGGTACTCCGATGTGCAGAAATTGCTCTTCGGCCTCCTTATGGCCTCGAGGAAGCTGCGTCATTACTTCCAAGCCCACGAGATCACCGTCGTCACCCGCCTCCCGTTGCAACGGATACTGCACAACCCAGATGCGACCGGAAGGATTGTGGAATGGGCCTTAGAGTTGTCGAGCTTTGGGTTGAAGTTTGAAAGTACCTCGACAATCCATAGCAGAGTCTTGGCAGAGTTCATTGCAGAATGGACTTCAACGCCCAGCGAAGAAATTCAGGAGACCGCTCTCCCCGGCGAGGAAGCAAGTCGCGACTGGATCATGTACTTTGATGGGGCTTTCTCGCTGCAAGGCGCTGGTGCCGGTGTGCTGCTTGTCGCATCCACCGGAGATCACCTCAAGTACGTGATCCAGATGCACTTTCCCAGGGAGATGTCCACAAACAACACTGCTGAATACGAGGGGCTGCTTGCTGGTCTCAGGATCGCGGCGGACCTCGGGGTAAAAAAGCTCATCGTCAGGGGTGATTCACAGCTTGTCGTTAGACAAGTTAACAAGGATTATCAGAGTCCGTTGATGGAGGCCTACGTAGATGAGGTGAGGAAACTAGAGGAGCGCTTTGACGGTATACAAGCAGAGCACATTCCCCGAGCGGAGAACGACATCGCTGACTACCTGTCAAAGCGCGCTGCATTCAAGCTACCTGTGGAACCAGTTACCTTTTTGCTTCGGTTAACTCAACCATCCGTCGAGCCATCAACAGAGCAGAACAAGCAGAGGAAGTCAGGCCCCGGCAAGTACTTTCCTGCCGAGCCCCCAGGGGCTGCCGGCGAGGGTGTTGCCGCGGATCCTGTGCCTGCCGAGGGACGGCTGGCTCCGAAAGGGCGCCAGGCCCTGGCCGTAGAGACGGTTGCCCCCATGGCGGAAGAGATGCCTTTGGTCCTTGCCGTCGAGCCCAAGGCTCCAGCATGAGCACAGCATACCATCCCTTTTCTCCAGACAGGGAACTTCCTGAGGATCAGGAAGAAGCGGAAAAAGTAGCCCGTCGGTCTGCCTTGTACCAGTTCATCGATGACGTCCTGTACAGAAGAAGACCGAACGGTGTGAAATTGAAGTGCATCCCCCGGGAGGAAGGACTGGAGCTGTTGGCAGAGATACATGGTGGCATATGTGGCTCCCACATAGGGTCAAGGGCCCTTGTCGGCAAGGCATTCCGGCAAGGCTTCTTCTGGCCCACCACCCTCCAGGATGCAACGGCACTAGTAACCAAGTGTGAAGCGTGTCAGTTCCATTCAAAGAAGCTTCATCAACCAGCTCAAGCCCTTTAAACAATCCCTCTCTCCTGGCCATTTTTGGTCTGGGGGCTCGACATACTGGGCCCTTTCCATCGCGCTGTCGGGGGCTTTGAGTACTTGTACGTTGCAATTGACAAGTTCACAAAGTGGCCGGAGGTGGAACCGGTGAGGAAGGTGACAGCACAGTCAGCCGTCAAGTTCTTCAAGGGACTAGTCTGCCATTTTGGTGTGCCAAACAGAGTCATCACCGATAACGGCACGCAGTTCACAAGCCACACCTTCATGCAATACATTCAAGACCTCGGCAGCAAGGTCTGTTTTGCTTCCGTGGCACACCCCCGGGACAACGGCCAAGCGGAGAGGGCAAATGCTGAAGTGTTGCGAGGCCTGAGAACGAAGACCTTTGACAAGCTGCACAAGAGTGGAAGGCACTGGATTGATGAGGTGTCGGCAGTTCTTTGGTCGATCAGGACGACGCCAAATCGAGCCACCGGCCACACACCCTTTGCCCTAGTATATGGGGCAGAAGCAGTTCTCCCCATGGAACTCATATACGGGTCACCTCGAGTGCTCGCTTATGATGAGCTTGAGCAAGAGCAGTTGCGTCAAGATGACGCAACGCTCCTTGAGTAAGATCGTCTTCGGGCGGCTGTGAGAGCAGCACGCTACTAGCAGGCCTTGCGCCGCTACCATAGCCGCAAGGTCCATGCCCGAAGCCTTGAGGAAGGCAACCTTGTTCTTCGGCGCGTTCAGTCGGCCAAGAATTCCAACAAGTTGACGCCGAAGTGGGAAGGCCCTTATCGGGTAATACGAGTCACCAGGCCCAGCGCAGTCTGCCTGGAGACCGAAGATGTTGTCCGAGTGAGCAACTCCTGGAACATCGAGCATCTTCGCAAGTTTTACCCATAAGGCGCGGCTTGCCGGGCCCCCCGGCAAGCCACCTTTTGTACAAGCTTTGCCGGCAAGGCATGTAACCCTCTGTACAAAGCCAGGCGCGGACCCTCAGCATAAATAAACAAAGCGCTGGCGCCCTAAGTTATAGCATGCATGCTAGGTTAAGTCTCTTCCTCGGTTAGGGTCGATAGTGCTTAGCGGCGACTAACCCCCAGCCTAGAGGTCGAGTGTGCGTCTTTCTGTCCTCTTTGGTTCGCAGGGCACGTGGACGTATCTCCTGAGCCGCTTGGGAGAAAGAGGATGGACTGGCGCTCTGGCCCCGGCAAGTCAGGATCGCCGGGGCCTGAAGACACAAGGATCCAACCACGACAAGCCAAAGGTTGCCAGGGGCTTGTCGTGGTTGTATCCTTGTGTCTTCAGATAAGCCTTTTATCCCCTGTTATGCACTTCCGTATAGAACTGGGACATATGAAACCTTGTTTATATACTTAAAACCACCGTGCTCCCCTTTTCCTGTACCCAAGAGCTATTCCCTGGGTCGGAACTTGGTCGTAGTCGCGGTCGCAAGAGAAATGAACGAGGGGCCTAACCCTGCTTCGCCCCTGCCTCCGCCAAGAGCGTGAGAATGGTCGTCCAAAGCCTGTTGCCGGGTGACAATGTTTACCTTAGAAGTAACAAGGATTCTCCCTTGGCATGGGCCTCGCTCACGCACAAAGAACCCGGCAAACACCCTTTTTCATTAAAAACATCCCATACAGGTACAGTTCGTACGGAATAAAAAACATGAGCAAGGGGATTACAAGTCTAAAAAAATTAACAAGTGCCAGCAGGCTTACAAAATAAAAAGAGATAAGGTGCCCGTAATCCCTTTCTTGTCCCTCTCCTCAGGAGGTGAAACAAGACGGCCGGAGCGCGAAAGGAGCGCCTAGGCGAGGTATGAGAAGCAGAAGGCGCCAAGAGAGCATCCCGTTGCCGGCGGAGGGGCTGGAAGATGAGGCAACGACCCGACAATACGCGACGAAGGCGTCGGTGCCCGCATACTCCGAGTTGACGGCCGCCGCCCGCCTTCTTCACCTTCTCTGGCCCTCCTACGCCAGCCGCCCAAGGAGGCGATGGGGAACGCGCTGTGGAGAGCTTGACGAGGAAGGCCCTCGGCAGGGCGCGAGGCCGAGGGAGGGGCGACGCGATCAGTCGAAGTCGGGGTCGGCATCGTGCCGCCCGACTCCCTCGTCGTCGCTGTCGCTGTCCTCCTCATCATTCCCGCTCGAGGAGGAATCTTCATCGTCGGAGGAGCTCTCCACGCAGCACTTCAGGCGAGTTCCAAGATCTCCGACGACCTTGACGGAGAGCAGGCTGCCCTCCATTAACTTTAAGTAGAGGACGAGCCCCATCGTCAGGCTATGGATGCGGGCAAACGTCTTCCATCCGCGACGGAGATACATAACATGCGGAGTGGGGAAGTCGACGTCGACCCGCATGCCGCCGGTCCTGCAGCCCCTCATGTGCAGTCTGAGGGTCTGGTGCGGATCGAGCTCCATCTCCTGGGCGAAGGGGGTGGGGAGATGGAGACGACGACGCGGTGGCCGGCGCAGCCGGATGAAGAACTCGTGGGGCCGATCCCCGACCTGACCCTCCATCGTGGGAGGTATCGCTGGCGGAGGCGCGGCCGCCGCGCCACCTCGCCCCCCTCTCCCCCGACCGCCGTGGAGACCTCGGCCACGCCCCCTCCCGCTTCCTCTTGCTGCTGGCTCCGCCGCCGCGGGCTCATGGGAAGGAGGGACACGCTGACGAGCAGCGACCCTTGCCGCCACCGTCGAAGGCCCAGCACCTCCTCTTGCCATGGCAGGTGGGAGAAAGAAACACAGGTGAAGGAGGATAGGTGCTGAAGGAATGTGGGACGACGCCCTCCCTCCCCCTCCTTATAAAGGGGCGAGGTCGGGGCTCGGCCGCCCCACTCAGCCAATCCAGCCGTCAGAGGCACAGGGAATCAGGACCGACCCGCCGCCCTAGTCAGCGATGGCCCGGTTTCCCGCCTCCACCGCCCGCCACTTGCATGAAGGACGCGTGGCGGGCGAGCAGGGTCGAGAGGAAAAGTGAGGCGACCGTTCCCCGCCCCGTGATCGGGGGGCGTGGGCGCCTTGAAGACCGCGACCCGAGTCCATCCAGTAAATGAGCCGCGCCTCCATGCCTCCCACTTTTATGGGGAAGGCGCGAGCTGCCTCTTTACCATGATGTGACGCATGCGTGCGGGAACCGCCCCATGCATGCCTCCCACGTCACGCATGCCCCCCCCCAATGTCGCGCGTTCAACGCGGGTCGTGGGGAAGCGCAGCGGACGAAGAGTTACTGCGGTGAAAATCTGCCCCGCCTGTCCGGGCACCGTTCTGGGCCTGGCCCAACAACGTGTCGCGCTTATGTGTGGCCCAGGCCCGGGGGCTCCTGTTGGTGTACAAAAGTAGGGGCGCACCTTTATACCCCTTTACTTGTGCACGGGCAGTCGGAGCCGCGTGCCACGGCCACACTAAGCAGGGCAGAGGAAGGGACCCGGAGAGAAGCCGAAGCACAAGATGGCCAAGGCAACGCCAAGACCAAAGAGCAAGAGGGCGAGGTGGACTCCCCCGGCAAGGCCCTTGCCGGGGCAGCCCCCGCGGCCCCGGCAAGAGCCTTGCCGGGGCAACTTGCCCGATGCTAACAAGCGAGCCACCCTTGAGCCCACGGGTTCCAACTCAACCAACCACATTGGACCAGGGCTCGGGAGGCACCTCTATGGTGGCATGCAGATCTTTCTCAAGACCATAGAGATATGAGATCAGATGAGAACCAGAAGACGGCGACCCTCGGCGGGATCCTTGCCGAGGAGATCCACAAGACCCCCGGCAAGCGCCTTGCCGGGGACGACTGCAACGCCACGGCAAGACCCTTGTCGGGCCCCCGGCAACGCCCTTGCCGAGGGTGTCAGCAGGGCCACAGCCAGACCCGCGTCAACCAAGACTCCAACGCCGTCCCCAAGCAACTTCTAGCTCAACCAGCTAGGCAGGCACCTGCGTGGCGACGGGCGGCCTCTACGCCAACTCAGCAAGCATCTGCGTGGTGGCATGCAGACCTTCGTGAAGATCCTACCACCGCGCCACCTCAGCTGCCTGCCTGCCTACATGGCGCTACATGTACCGCTGGCCTGGGCGCGTGTCGGAGCAAGGCGAGGCAGCAACGGACGGGACAGGCCTCGTTCCCGTCCCTAATGAAGCTAAGGGACACCTAAGCTGCGCATTAAATGCGTCTTGTCCTGTAATACGGGCGATAAGCTCATAGTACTGTAGACCTTTCCACCTCCTGTGTGCCACTGTGGCAGCCCCTTCCGACTATAAAAGGAGGCCCTTGGCGTACTGGAGAGGGATTCGGCTCTTTTGAACTACGCAGCCACCATAGCTAGTTCGAGAGCTCAAGAACTCTCTCAAATACACACCAAAGCAGGATTAGGGTTTTACGCATCCTTGCGGCCCGAACCTGGGTAAACGATCCTTGTGCTGACTGTTAATCCCGCTCTTCTCACAACCCCGCGCCCCGGCAACCGTAGTAAGGATTCTTGTGATCCCATAGGTGTCGTTTCCCATCGACAGATGGGCCGTACGGGCCCGCTTGGAGAGCCACGCCGTTGGCCGCAGGCAGGCAAGTCTGGGGACCCCCGTTCCCAGAATGCCGACAGTAGCCCCCGGGCCCAACGCGCGCTCGGACTTGGCTTCGAGGCGAAGCCAAAGGGCAAGTGCGGAGCGCCGCGGGCCCAGTAGCCTGCGGCCTTGGTCGACGCGTGGCGGTTGATTGGACGTGGGCGTCTCTGCTTCCCCACGCAGCCTCGGCAAATGCCCGACTTGACAAGTCCCTGCTGCATGCAAGGAAAAACCATCATTACCTATGATCGTGGGGGGTGCTGGTTGGCCTTCTCCTGCTATAGATGGGGAGGGGGGCGGAGCCCCCGTCGCCCATCTCTTCCCACTCCGCTTGCCTCTCCCCCTTTGCTCCATTGCCAGTAGCGACACCAATGGCGCCGTCGAAGAGGTTCTCCGCCGTGGAGAAGGGGAAGGCCCATCAGGAGGGGCCCGGCTCTCCGGTGCCCAAGCGTGGACACGGCCGTCCCTGCAAGCACACCGCGACCCCCGCCGCGGCCCCCCGCAGCCGCAGCGGTGCCGCTTCGCGTGGTGGGGGTTGCCCCGATTGTGGCAGCCCTGTCGATGCAGAGAGACATGCCATGGTCGCGCGGCCTCCCAGGCCGCGCTTCCACTCGGCGGAGGTGCTGCCGGAGTTCATCGTCTGGTCGGAGAACCCGGCCGGCAACTAGCTTCAGCTCCCGCGCTTCTTCGCCGACGAGCTGCTGGCCGCAGTTCCAGGCGGGCTCTGGCTGTAGGCAGACGGCTGCTACAGCAGGGCTTCCTGGGTCGTGGCTGAGGTCTCCGTCGTGGGCAACATAGCCCTGGCCCGCGGCTGGCAAACGTTTGCCCGTGCGTGCGGCCTGGGCAGGCGGTGCACCCTCCATTTCAAGCACGACGGCGACGCGACCCTCTATGTGAGGGTGTTTGGGGAAGATGGTCGCTGTGCCGGGTGCTGCCCCGAGGTCAACGATGGCGACGAGGTGCTCGGCCTTGGCGATGGTCGTGACGAGGATGAAGCCGAACCCGCCCTTGGTGCCGACCATGTCTCGTCCAGCTACGGCGGTTCTTCCTCCGGCGACAGCTCCAGCAGCGGTGGTTACGACCAGCCGCCGCGCCCACTTCGAAGGCGGCAGCGGGTCGTCTCGTCGCCGCGCCTCCGTGAAGCGCGAGGAGGGGTCTGGCTGAGCTCGGGACGGCGCCAAGAGCCCGCCCTCGCGGACCGCTGTGGGGGCACGCTCTGCTTTTATTTCGTTATTCCTTTCCTTCATGTATTAAGAAAGAAACCAGCATGGGGCCCCGGAGGGGCATGCAACGAACTATGATTTCTCAGTTATTATGCTATGTTTATCGTTCCTGTGTTGTGTCGCAGCATAAATGTCTTATATAGGTGCATAGGAGTAACTTAGTCTCCGCCTCACGAGGCACGCATTCCTCAGCACCTGGCCAGGCTTTTTGGGAACTGCAAAAAAAATTAGTTAGGGAATTTCGAGCCTTGATCGCAGGCGCCGCCAGCAGCCATGACTCAGCGCCTCAAATCGCGGTACCCGTGGGGCACAGATTAGGGGAGGAGCGCCAGCTTGCGGCTCGAACGAGGGTGCTTCACGAAAAAACAAGACGCTCACGAGGGCACCTGTCCAGCCCCCTCGCGAGGGACGCGAGAGAGAGTACAGGCCAAACAGAGAAACGAAGGCAGAACAGAGGCAGAAAGCAACAGGACGAGACCAGCAAGAGACACCAGAAAGCGAATTTCGATTAAAGAGGGGCGAGCCAACTACGGAAAGCAAATGAAAAGCCACGTTCGGCATCTAGTCTAGTCTTCTAGTCTTCTCACCAGCGCGGAGCTAAGTGCTGCCACTAGGACGTGGGAGGGAGCCCCAGAGGCCCGAGGGCGGCACTCCTGAGACTCCGGGGCGTGTACAGCCCCACTCATTATTACGTGGGAGTGTCACGAGCGGAGACCTTCACAGGCACTGGGCCTTCTTCATAGGCGCTGGGCCTTTCTTCATGGGTAGACTTCCGGAGGTGCTGGATGTCCCAGGCGTTCTGGATGGGTACTCCGTCCTGTGTCTCCAGGCGCGCGGCGCCAGGCCTGGAGACGTGGACGACCTTGAACAGGCCCTCCCACATGGGAGAGAGCTTATGCAGCCCTTCCCTGGAGAGCACCCGCCTCAAGATGAGGTCACCCACCTCGAGCGTCCTGGAGCGGATGTTGGGGCAGTGGTACCGCTGCAGCGCCTGCTGATATCTTGCCGCTCGTAGAGTGGCTTCACGGTGGCGTTCCTCCCCCAGCACGAGGTCCATCCCCCGCATGGCGTCCTGCTGCGCCTCATCAAACGCCAGGACCCGCGCGGAGCGATGTTTGACCTCGTGAGGGAGAACCGCTTCTGCTCCGTAGACGAGGAAGAATGCGGTCTCACCCGTTGGCTTGGTGGCGGTGGTGTGGATGGACCACAGCACGGACTGGAGCTCGTCGTGCCAGCCCCTGCCGTAGGCCTCGAGCTTCTTCTTGAAGGTCCTGGCCTTGAGCCCCTTAGGACCTCTGCGCTGGCACGTTCGGCCTGACCGTTGCTCCTGGGGTGCGCCACCGAAGCGTAGCAGATCTGCGTTCCAAGGTTAGCACAATATGTCTTGAAGAGATTACTAGTGAACTGTGAGCCGTTATCGGTGATGATGCATTTGGGAATCCCGAAATGGCTCACGAGACCCTTGATGAACTTGACCGCGGAGCCAGCTGGGATGGTGCGAACGGCTTCTACCTCCGCCCACTTGGTGAACTTGTCGATGGCGACCTAGAGGTAGCGGTAGCCCCCAGGCGCTCGAGGGAACGGGCCCAAGATATCCAGCCCCCAGACCGCAAATGGCCATGAGAGTGGGATGGTCTGGAGGCCCTGAGCCGGATGATGAATCTGCTTGGCATGAAACTGGCAGGCCTCGCAGGACCTCACCAACTCAGTCGCATCGTTGAGCGCCGTGGGCCAGTAGAATCCACTGCGAAACACCTTGCCAACGAGGGTCCGTGACGACAAGTGGTGCCCGTAGTCCCCGCCGTGTATGTCGGCCAGCAGCTCTCTTCCTTGCTCCCTGGAGATACAACGCAGGGAAACGTCATTTGGCCGCTTCCTGTATAACTCACCGTCCCGGATGCAGTACGTCGTGGCTTGTCGGGCCACACGCTCCATGTCCTCCTCCTCTTCCGGCAGCGTCCCTTTCGTCAGGTATTCCTTGAATTCCTTGATCGAGCACCCCTCCTGAGGTTCGAGCGCTAAGAGCAAGCGTGCTCCCGAGGTCGGGCCGCAGGCCGGGCTCCTGAGGCAGGTGGTTGAGGGAGATCCTCCCGAGGCAGCGCTGTTCTTGAGTGCGGCGGTGTTGCTGATGGTTTGAAGAGCCGCTCCTCAAAGACGCCAGGATCTTGGGGTAGCCGCTTGGATGCCCTTCTAGCGATGTCCTCGGCTTCCTTGTTGGTGCCACGGGGCACATGCTGTAATTCCAGACCCGAGAACTGCTTCTCCATCTTGCGCACCTCCGCGAGGTATGCCTCCATGTGCTCATCCTTTGGCTCATATACTTTGTTGGAGAAGTTGACGAGGAGCTGCGAGTCGCCCTTGATGGTGAGACGCCTCACCCCCAGGGCCACCGCAGCCCTGAGGCCAGCTATGAGGCCCTCATACTCTACTATGTTATTGGAGACCTTCTCGTCCTGCTGGAAGCAGAGCTGCACGGCGTAGTAGATCTTGTCCTGGGTAGGTGAGATGAGCACCGCCCGCGCCCTGGCGTGAGAATGCGCCGTTGAAGTACATGACCCAGCCGTCCGGCGCTTCGCTCCCTGGAGATAGGGATTAGTTCTCGCCTGATTCGAGCTCTGGGGCGTCGGTCCATTCCGCCACAAAGTCTACGAGCGCAGCCCCCTTGATGACCCTGGTCGTGCTGAACTCCAAGTCAAACGCTTGCAGCTCGATGTTCCATTCAGCGACTCGCCCTGCTGCATTGGGGCTCCTGAGCACTCTCTCTAGCGGGTAAGCCGAGACGACCTTGATGGGGTGACTCTAGAAGTAGTGGCGCAGCTTGCGCGAGGCCACCAGGAGCGCGAGTAGGATCTTCTAAGGCATGGGGTATCATGCCCTCGCATCCTGCAGCACTGTGCTGATGAAGTACACCGGGTGCTTGACGAGGGCGGGAGAGCAGACGGGGTCTTCGGCCTCCGGGGGTCGAGGTATCTCTTCGAGGTCTTCGGCTTTAGGGGCTTGGTGGTCTGTTGAAGCAGCCGCTGCTTCAGGAGCTTCGCCTTGGTGCCGCACCGCTTCGTCCAGCCCTGGGGTTCCGCCCTGCGGGCCCTTGACCTGGCGCTCTTCTCTGAGGGCCACTAGCGCTACGCTGGCAGAGTGGGGTGTGGCAGATAGGTAGAGCACCAAGGGCTCGAGGGGTCGAGGCGCCACCATCACCGGCGGGCTGGTCAGGTATCTCTTGAGATCTTGAAATGCTTGGTCGGCCTCCGGAGTCCACTCGAATGGGCCCTTCTTCTTCATCAGCATGGAGAACGGTAGGGCACGCTCTCCCAGCTTGGAGATAAAGCGCCCCAACGCAGTCACACGACCGGTAAGCTTCTGCATCTCCTTGAGGGTCTGCGGTGGGCTCATGTCTTCGATTGCCTTGACCTTCTCTGGGTTCACCTCGATCCCTCGGTGGGATACGAGAAAACCCAACAGCTTGCTGGAAGGGACACCGAACACGCACTTCTCTGGGTTGAGCCGCAAGTTCACCCGGCGTAGGCTCGCGAAGGTCTCCTCCAGGTCTTGGATCAAAGTTCTCGCCTCCCGAGACTTCACCACAATGTCGTCGACGTAGGCCTCCGCGTTTCTTCCGAGCTGCCGCCATAAGGCGATGTGCATCAGCCGCTGGAAGGTCGCTCCCGCGTTGCGCAGTCCGAAAGGCATGCAAGTATAGCAGTACACCCCACAAGGGGTCAGGAAGGCGGTCTTCTCCACATCTTCTATCGCCATTTGGATCTGGTGATAGCCTGAGAACGCATCCAGGAAGCACAGCAAACCGCACTCAGCGGTGGAGTCGACGATCTGGTCGATGCGTGGAAGCGGGAACGGATCTTGGGGGCAGGCCTTGTTGAGGTTGGTCAAATCGACACACATGCGCTCCTTCCTGCCTTTCTTCGGCACAACAACAGGGTTCGCCGGCCACTCGGGGTACCGAACCTCGCGAATGGCACCCGACGCCTCCAGCTTGCGGGTTTCTTGGACGATGAAGGCCTGCTTCTCCGTGCACTGTCGTCTCGCCCGCTGCTTCACAGGGCGTACATTGGGGCACACCTTTAAGTGATGCTCAATCACCTCTCTCGGGACCCCCACCAGCTGTCTGGGTTCCCATGCGAATATCTCCTTGTTCGCGCGCAAGAACTTCACCAACGCTTCCTCTTGATCAGGGTCAAGGTCGGCACCTATGGTAAAGGTGGCTCCTGAGGACCCGTCTTCATCGACTTGCACCTGCTTGGTTTCAGCCTTGTCTTGGCTGAACAACTGCTTCTTCTTTGTTGGTGCGGCCCCCTTGGCCTCGGAGGCGCCCGTGCCGGTGGGCGGCGCCGCCGCGGCGGTCTTGAGGGCGAGCTTGAGCGCCACCAGAGCCTCCTTGGTGTCCCCCTCGACGGTGAGGACACCCTTGCTCCCAGGCATCTTCATGAGGTTGTAGGCCGGATGGGTCGCCGCCATGAACTGAGCTAGGGCCGGGTACCCGAGGATGGCGTTGTATGGGAGGCCGATGCGGGCGATGTCGAAGTCAACCAGCTCGGTGCGGTAGTTGTTGCGCGTGCCAAAGGTGACAGGAAGGAGGATCTGTCCCAGGGAGTGGGCGGTGCCGCCGCCAACTCCTGAGAAAGGCTTGCTGAGGCGGAGCCGCTCGAGTGGTACGTGAAGAAGGCTGAAGGCCTCCACGGAGTGCAAGTTGAGGCCGGCGCCACCGTCGAGGAGGGTCTTGGTGACGGACACGTTGCAGATGGTGGGCGTGCAAAGCATTGGGAGCATACCCGAGCCGGCGGTGGAGACGGGATGACCCCCCTGAGTCGAAGGTGAGGTCGGCCTCGGGCACGGCCCAGCCCGGGGGAGCCCCCGAGCGCTTGGAAGTGGCGCCGATCTGGCGAAGGAATGGCTTGGTGTGACGATCCGAGGGCGGTGCTTGCGAGCCACCGAGGAGGGCCGCCACAGCATGGGGTGTCGTCGCCGCGAAGCGCGCGGTGAAGAGGCTGCGCAACTCCTCCCAAGACGCCACGGAAGATCCTGGGAGGGTGAGCAGCCGGGCACGCGGTGCGCCCGTAAGGGCCATGGGAAGCCAGTTGGCCATGACCCTGTTGTCGCCCCCAGCTTTGAGGACGGCCTCCTCGTACGCCAGTAGGAAAGCCACCGGGTCCGACGCGCCGTCGTAGCACGGTAGCATCTCCGGCTTGAACTTGGGCAGCCGCTGCACCTGTCGTAAGGCGGGGGCCAAGGCTCGGAGCCCCCTGGCCCCGCCACTGGCATCGGTCGTCGGAGCGGAAAGCTCTGCGCTTGCCATGAGGGCGGAGCGCGGTGGCAGTGAAGCGCAGATCATCGGAAGCAAAGCTCCGGCGCACCCCTACCTGGAGCGCCAAATGTCGGATTTCGGGTTCCGGCAAAACCCTCAAGGTTCGAACACTGGGGTGTGCACGAAGATCTCTCCTCTCCCACGCTCTCACACTCCACGATCTCATGGACTAGCTCGCCGAACCCAAAGACCACGGGGACACATGATTTATACTGGTTCGGGCCACCATTGTGGTGTAATACCCTACTCCAGTGTGGTGGTGGTGGATTGCCTCTTGGGCTGAGGATGAACAGTACAAGGGAAGAACAGCCTCCTGAGGAGAGGTGTTCTTGTGCTCGGTGAACTTGTGGGTGTGAGGATGGAAAATGGAACCAATCCCAGATCAGTTGCCTCCTACGGTGGTGGCTAGTCCTATTTACAGAGGCCCCGGTCCTCTTCCCAAATATTGAGCGGGAAGGGATCCCACAACGGCCAAGTTTGAAGGGGGACAGCTAGTACAACTTATCCTGACAAAAGTAGTCTTCGCCTGCCAAAGGCTCTGGTGGTGACGCCGTCTTGGGCTCCATGGTGACCTCCGTCCTGCTGTCCTGCTGGTCTTGGTCTCGTTGCACCGATATGGAAACCTTTGCATGTTGCCTCGGGACTCCTCGCCTGCGCTTGCCCCTTTAGCACCAAAGAGGAAACGAGGACGCTACGATCGCTAGCGCCCGCCTGGCCTTGATCGACATGGCTTACGTCATGGGAACCTCGCGAGGTACCCCTTGCCTTGATCTCTCCGCCCCTCGCGAGCCAGCCTGGTGAGGCCGCTGCCGAGGAGGCCTTGTGTCGTCCGCCACGCGAGCCTTGGCCCCTCGCGAGGGTCTTGAGTACTTGCTGGTGAAGATGGGCCGTACGGGCCTGCTTGGAGAGCCATGCCGTGGGCCGCAGGCAGGCAAGTCTGGGGACCCCCGTTCCCAGAACGCCGACAAATTTGTTTAACCACTGTATGTTGTTTGTTGGAGAGATAAGTCTCTAGTCAAAACTATGGCCCCGGGGTCTACTTTTATCATATATTAAATCCAAAAATACCTTGCTGCAATTTATTTACCATTTTTTTATTTTTTTATCTTTTATTTATCTATCTACCACTATCAAATTTGATCCTTGCAAATAACCGCCAAGGGGATTGACAACCCCCTTGATCGCATTGGGTGTAAGTATTTGCTCTTTTCTGTGTAGGTGTTGTTAACGAGGTTTCGTGTGCTTCTCCTACTGGATTGATAATCATGGTTTTTAACTAAGGAAAATACTTATCTCTACTGTATTGCATCATCCTCTCCTCTTCGAGGAAATCCCAACGCAGCTCACAAGTAGCACCAGTCCACTTCCTTGACGCATCCACACACTTCCACTCCCCCTACTCCCTCCCACCTCAACCAGCAAACCCTAGCATCGCCCAGATCGGCCCTCTTCACTCCCCGTCGGTCACCTCCATGGGCTTCTAGAAGTAGGTTCCCGGCAAGAAGGCCAAGCATGACCACGAGGCAGGGTCGTCCTCTGCGTCATCGGGGAGCGACACTGTGAACTCCACCTCGCCAGCTGCCTTCCCCATCTCCCCTACAGCGGCCCTGCCACGGTTCCGGTCGTACGTGAAGGTGGAGATCTGTCGATGATACTGGGAGACCGTCACCCCGCTTCCATGGTCTGATGCCCACCTCTCCCCAATGAGTGGCATCTGAGCCCGGATTGGGTGCCCATCCCCCCGTCCTGGCGAGCAGCCGCGCGCCACCTCTTGGAGACCAACCGCCGGTGAGCTCGGATCCCGCGCCACCTCCTCGACGACGAAAGGTATGACCTTGACTCGCTGCTCTGGGACACCTCCCCCGTTCCAGGATGAGCACGACATGCGCCGAAAAACGTTCTTTGTCGGTCGTGCTTGTAACCTGCCCCGTGAGCTGCATGCGAGCGCTCCAAGTCCGCCAGTTTGCGCGGTCGTGCGCAGGTGCGTGGCATGATGCCGACGTCCTCCGCTCTCCGTCCCCACCACCACCTCCACCACCTACCATGACCGCCGAAGAGGAGGAGCGACTGGTTCAGGCGGTGATGTAGGACTCCAAGAGGGAGTACAACCGCATGCAGGAGGAGCAGTGGGAGGGCCTAGGGGAGATGTTGGCTCTCTCGGCGGCCTACGATGTCTATGTCCCCGAGCTCGACGTCAAACAGGAGGTGAAGAAGGAGGTGGTGGAAGACGAGCCTCCCCTCATGGCTTGGAACCCCGCCTTGATGGGAAGCGCTGGTCATGGACCACCACGGTGCCATGCACCCCGCCTTCATCACCTTCGGCAGCGTCACCAGCCTCGTGGGCACCTTGGTCATCACCCCCGCTACCACCGCCTGCCCCTATAGGGGCCGCCAGCCCACCTCTAGCAGCCACCACCGCCAGCCCCATCTTGGGGGCCGCCAGAACACCTTTGGCAGCCACCGCCCTACGTCGATCTCACCATGGATGATGACGAGGAGGACGGCGGCGCCTGAAGACGGCCATGGCATCGGGGGCGACATCATAGACGGCCACGGCAGCGATGGCCATATCTATCTTTTTTTTTAATTTCAAGTTCAGTTAAATGTGCGACCGAGACTTTTGTGGAATTATTAAGCTTATTGGAAGCTTTTTATTATTTTTGCAATGCCTTTTTTCAAAAAGAAAAGTTAAGTCCAACTTGGCCGGTTGGTTGCACCTGTGGGCGGACGGCCAAAACCGGACACGACCGTCCGTTTTTTCAACGCAAACAAACACATATCAGACAAAACGATCGTCCGTTGCTCTCATGCATTGGAGTTGGTCTAAGAGTCAAACTATAGACTATGTTTTTCATGATAATACGTATCTCATTCATATCATAAAGATCAAAGTACAAGTCATGTAAAGATCGCCATGACAAAATTGAAAAGACAGTAAAACATCTCTGAGCTGACACCAATGTTCGTCACCTGCCTTCAGCACCACCATAACAGCCATCAAAAGAAAAAATGACGGATCACCTCCTCATCCGACCTCGACGCGGCCCCATCGCTGATATGTAGCTTTGCAGACCTTCAAGGTGGCTCACCAAAGGTGAAGCCATTGCTGTTGAACGAATCAGACTGGAGCAACACCTCAAACACGTCATTGAAGTTCAGGTCTGGCACCCCACCATGACTAACATGTCGAAGGAGGAAACCATACCTGCCATCCATCAACCACGAACCCAGCACATGTTCGGCCTTCCAGATGTTGTCGATACAGACCAGAATCTGCATCCGCTCCTGAACTACCTCCCAAGCTCCGCGCCAATGCTGGAGCACATGCCATCGCACCGGCAGAGCCCGAGGACACAAGTCCACCACAAGGATGTCATGTGTCTCGTCTGCTTGCAGAGTCTCGTACAGTTGCAGTTGCCGCAGCAATCGCGAACCCAATCTGCCACATGCCGACATGCAGCTTGCGATCATGAGGAGTGGATTCCCGCGTTCGACCTGCTCGCTCTCATGGCGTAATTTACTGCCTGAATCAAGATCGGAGTTCCTTGCCATGTCGCAGCGCCAAGTTCGCCGGTGCTGATGGACTATATTATGGGAGACAAGCGGCGGCCGGGCTGCGAGAAGCCGCAGGAGGTGACTGAAGCAGGCCGAGCTCGGCTCAAAGAGCGCACCGATGATGGTTGACGAGATGTCCCGTCGGAATGCCCGGCTGGTGCTTGGCTAAATGCCCCCGTGCGGATGCAGGACTAGTGCTCGACGAAATGCCTGCAAGAAACCAGCAAATCCTGAGAACAGCCATCTCGTGTCTTTTTCTCCCGCCCAGCTCGCCAGGCGCTGCAGCTGGGGCGATGCTTTCTCTGAAGTTCTCTGCAATGGCCGGACGTAATTCCAGGTCTCCTGTTCTATGGCTCGCCCTTTATATTAGGTTATGTGCTATGAACATTATGATGCCAGATTGGGTGTGTTGCTTGAACTTCATGTGTCTGTTCCTAAATTTTGATAAACACTGTGAAAATGTAAACTGCACTAGGATCATATTCTATGTCGGTTTCCATTCCACCTGTTTGGGCCTCCTACTCACGCCAAAGGAGTGTGGGGGGCTGGGCATAGAAGGCGCATACTGCAGGGGGGCCGATCTTGGAGCATTATTGCTTAGCCCCCCTGGAGCATCATGAAAGACAGCTATTCAACGTGGCGGCTCGGGTCGAACTGGGCAATGGGCAACGATGCTTCGTCTGGACAGATTGTTGGGTGCAGGGCGCTGCTGTTGCGGAATTTGCTCCGGATGTCGTCAGTGCCATACCGCTGGTTGTTAGAGAGAGGAGAACCGTCGTGGAAGCAATGACCAATGGCGCATGGACAGATATATTAAGATTTAAGGGGCAGATTTTTTTATTCATATGTTCCATCAGGTGCTTACCTTGTGGGAGATCATTACCAATGTCCAAATTGATCCCACCGCTGATGACAGATGGACATTCACTTGGGAGGCGAGGGGATCATACTAAGTAAAAAAATCTACAATTCTCACTTCCGTGCGACAATTAAGTGTAGGACAGCAAGCAGTACTTGCTCAGGTCCCGCGAGCTCGTAGCTCTCCGTCTCGGGAGGCCGAGGATCCTCGCGTTGGCTGTTTCCATTTGCATTAGGCTGAGGTTGCGACAGGTCTTCGATCTCATCTAGGCTGCTGTGGCGTGTTGGTCGGGCCACCATTTGCATAGCAAAATGGTACCTCAGGGAGTCAGGGTTCAACTTCTCAATGGAATTAAGACAAAACATGAATGTGTCCAATATATAGCTCACCCGGCAAGCTTGCTCGTCAGCATGAAACCTGGCATAATGTAATCATATCGTAATATAAAGTAGCAAATCAAAAGAAAGATGGTATTGTAGTCAAATGTATCATTATAGCGCGCCGTTGGATTAGCATCCAACGGACATCGTTCACCTTCTCGAGGAGACCACTTCGTGCTGTATTTATTCGTATTAAGGTAGAGAACTGCTGGTAGCTGGAGGGGAAGTTGGTTGCCACCACAGGCGCGACCTCATCGTCGTTAACAAATGGGGAGGCTGAAGGGGGACTCATTGTGCTATTATCGCGTGTCCTCACTTCACCATTAGTATTCAGGTAGAGCTGCTTGGTATGTCCCTGTCAATGCGCACGATGGAGCGTGGCGAAAATTCTTTCAAGATAGGGAAGATAGGGACACACCATTAGTATTCGGGTAGAGACTGTTGGTGCAGCCACAAATGCTGAGTCCAAATAAAACACACCCATTAGACATATTGCACTGTAACTTTCTTGTGGTTTCGTAGGCAGTTTACTGGATAAAACTAGAGGAGATGCTAGTCATGTTTCTTGAACAATTGTATGGGAACTAGGATATTTATCATATTTCTCACAACAATGTTAGTCCCCCAGGAGTATGGATGCACACCTCAACACCGAGGTTGAAGACATATCCAGTTTGAATTCTTGTGCATATTCCAGTGTTGGTGCTTTATATTTCAGTTCTCAACCACAACAAATGTGTGCAATATATTTGAAAGACCGAAGCTAAATCGTGGAATAGCCTGCAGGCTGGACGACACCTGCGCACTGTATGGGACCCGAGTGGCTGCCACACTTTTACATCCTTTGGCCTCCATTAGACGACAACCATGGCTAAAGAAGAGAAGTTCACAACTGGTCTCCATGAACACGCAGCCATGCTTCCTCGGTTCCTCCACCATTTGAAGGTATATTTGTTGCTTTGCGCAATTAAGTAGGTGCTGCACAGGCTGTGCAAGCATAGAAGTTTGTTATGGTACCACTGGGTGCTTTCCCGTATTCAAATTCCAGACATGTCTTTGTTGTTTGTTCTCACCTTTTTTTTTGGCAGGGAAAGCGCGCTGTGACTTCGGTGGGATGAAATTGAAGTGAAAAAGACAACTTTAGGCATGACTCCGCGTCGTGCAGCTCCACTCGGGATGGTTTCTCGCATACTGGCCCTTGTTGTGGCCAGAAGTGGATGATATAAAATATGAAGTCTCTTGTCTTGGGGTCACGTAAACTAAGCGATTTCAAGTTCAGACGGCCGGATTATGCATGTGAGGGTTAGAGAGCGCTCTCGAGTATTGACTATTCTCCATGAGTTATGTGCAACTCCTGGATGATGCGGGTGTTAAGATTCTTTGACCAAGTTTAGGATTGCCACCAGTAGCAGTCTCAACCACCATTCATCTTGCTGGCACCTGCAGGGGAGGAGCTGGCTACGGCGCATTGTGAGCCCATTGAAAACAAGTGAATCCTTCACTAGATTGGTGTTTCCTATTATTTATTTATGGTGGATTAAACATGACCCAGCTGTCATCTGACCTAGCTTAGTGCCTGAGCACTTGCTTAATTGCTTGCCAAACATTGTTTTCCGTGCTTGTGTTTGTTGGTAAGAGGCTGAACTTGGGTCTCAAAGATTCTGATGAGCCTATTCGATCATCAACATTGTGTGCCGACTGCTTGGAGGTATTGAGATGCATGAGACCCACACCAGTTTTCTAACTTAGCTAAATTTGGGCTCATGTGTAGTGCCGGTCCTAATTAATTCGCCTCACTGGATTTAACAATGTTCCTTTTCTTTGTCCTGTTTAAACTAGGGCGAGACGGAGATGCTACGGCAGTGGGCTCTACATGCATGACATAAATCACCTTGCCAAGGATTTGGTTACCGGCGCTACACTACTAGGAAAAGGGCTATAGATAATATTGACATTAATGGCGCACCACACATGTGGTGCGCCACTACTATATACTAATGGCGCACCATGTGTTGGTGCGCCATTAGTGTCCAAATACTAATGACGCATCACATCCACGGTGCGCCACTAGTAACAAATTTTTTTTATTTTTTTTCAAAACTAGTAATGGCGCACCAGGGGATAGTGCGCCATTACTAGTTAAACTAGTAATGACGCACCACATCCACAGTGCGCCACTAGTAATTTTTTTTCTAATTTTTTTTAATTTTTTTTTCAAAACTAGTAATGGCGCACCGTGTGTGTGGTGCGCCATTACTAACTTGGCCCAAAAAATCCACTCAATGCACCCTTTTTTTCAAAACTAGTAATGGCGCACCGTGTGTGTGGTGCGCCATTACTAGTCACTCCCACGGTGCGCCATTACTAGCTTGGCCCAAAAAATCCACCGAATGCACACACACCCCCTCCCCGACCGCCTTTTCAGTTTTAAAAAGAATAAAAGAAAATGATGGAAATGTCAAAAAAGTAAAAGAAAATAAGTTTCCCATGTGATATGTGGTCTACTTTTTAGGAAAATTTACAAATATGAATTTCGACTTTATTTGCAAAATCTCTCTCAAATTTGTAAAATGGGCATAACTTTTGCATACGAACTCGGATTAAAAAGTTTTTTATATGAAAAATCGTCTACTCGAAAAGTTACATCCGAATTTAACAGGGGGAGCCCGTTAAACATTTTCAAAATCCTCAAAAACCTAACAGAAAAAAGTTACGGGGCTTTTAAGATCTAGAGGGGAAGAAATGAAAAAATTTCAAACTTACTAGTGGCGCACCATTTGCTAGGTGCGCCACTAGTAACAGAAAAAAAAATTGGTTTCGAACTTTTTTTTTGGAATTTTTTTTCAAAAAATGATACGTAATATGACCGGGAAGTTTGAAATATTTTTCAAAATTTCATCATACTCATGAACATGAACAAAGTCCTAGACATCAACAAGGTTTAATAGAATTGATATGATAGATATATCAACAAGTGCCTGTTAAATGAGGTGGTGCTGGGGTTGGATAGATATTCCAGGGGTGCGCCATTAGTATTAAATTCTAATGGCGTGATGCTAGTGGCGCACCTGTAGTGCGCTATTAGTAGCCAAAACAGGTGCGCCACTAGCAGGCCTTTTCCTAGTAGTGCTACTGGAATTCTGGGCTACGCCGAGTGCCACGGACACTCGGCAAAGGGCCGAAAACCGCCGGCAAAGCCTTTGCCGAGTGTCACCCTCGGCGAAAGCCACCCGGCGTACACCTCTTCGGCAAACAGGAGTTTGTCGAGAGCCAGAACACGGGCACTCGGCAAAGGCTTGGCCGAGAGCCAAACAGTACCACTCGGCAAAATAAAGTAGCTACCGGATAGCAGACGGTGCCGGCGGTTCCTGACACGTGGGACCAGGGGAACAGGCCGAGGGCCTTCTTTGCCGAGTGCCACTTTCGGCAAAGAGAGCCAGTAGGTGGCTGACACGTGTCAGCTGCTGACATGTGGGACCAGGCGAATAGGCCGAGGGCCAACTTTGCCAAGAGCAACTCTCGGCAAAGCCACCCAGTAGGTGGATGACACGTGCCAGCTCCTGACATGTGGGACCAGGCGAACAGGCCGAGGGCCAGCTTTGCCGAGAGCCACTCTCGGCAAATCCACCCAGTAGGTGGCTGACACGTGTCAGCTCCTGACACGTGGGACCAGGCGAACAGGCCGAGGGCCAGCTTTGCCGAGAGCCACTCTCGGCAAAGCCACCCAGTAGGTGGCTGACACGTGTCAGCTCCTGACATGTGGGACCAGGCGAACAGGCCGAGGGCCAGCTTTGCCGAGAGCCCTCTCGGCAAAGCCACCCAGTAGGTGGCTGACATGTGTCAGCTCCTGACATGTGGGACCAGGCGAACAGGCCGAGGGCCAGCTTTGCCGAGAGCCCCTCTCGGAAAAGCCACCCAGTAGGTGGCTGACACGTGTCAGCTCCTGACATGTGGGACCAGGCGAACAGGCCGAGGGCCATCTTGGCCGAGAGCCCCTCTCGGCAAAGAGAACCACTAGGAGGCTGACACGTGTCACCTCCTGACATGTGGGACCACGAGAGCAGGCCGAGGTCCAACTTTGCTGAGAGCCACCCTCGGCAATCCTTTTCCCTTTACCGAGAGCCCTCTCGGTAAAGTTGTCAGGGGCACCACAGGTTATTATCCTTTACCGAGAGGCCTCTCGGTAAAGGTGTCGGGTTCTACTGGTTGGTACATGTTTACCGAGAGGCCTCTCGGTAAAGGGTGCATTATGGTCCAGTTTCACAGTTATTACCGAGAGCCACCCTCGGTAATGGTGTGCCCAGGAACCTTTTTTCCTGTTTCTGTTTCTTTCCTGCAGTGAAACATATACAGCAGCAGCATATAGTTCATCACACATAGAACATGTCACATATAGGCATCATTGAACAAAAGAAGCAATGATTCTGAAAAGCATTCCACATAAAAGCAATAGTGCATAAAAGGTGAAATAGTAGTGAAGACACTCGACTACCACAAGTTTACAAGTCTCAAGATGCAAGAGTTCTCAACATACAAGGAACAGTTTCTAACATAACATAACATGAAGTTCACGCGATTTTGGAGATCGGAGTGATAACATCAACATTAGAAGGCATCATTCCGTTTGCTGCCCCAACTCCATCAACCGGAGTGATAACATCAACATTAGAAGGCATTATTCCCTTTGCTGCCCCAACTCCACCAACTTGAGGTGGAACTACCGGAACATTGTTCGACCCTTGTGATGGGTTGAGCTGTGATGGATTGACCCAATAGTGAGATGAATGCATATGGTAATGCCGAAAATGGTGATAGAAATAGTTTGAACGAAACTCACAATGTTCCACTCTGGCGTCGGTGGCATCTCTGGCACTGGTTGGCCTTGCATGGAATAAAGATTGGCCACCATATGTTGTAAAGACTTCACTAGATCATCTTGTGCCTTCAGCTTGGCCCGGTTTTCATCTCGTTCTTTCTCGGTGTCAATCAGTCGAGTCTACAATATGGCAATGCAAATGTCATTCATGTTGAAATGCAAATATGCAGGACCATGAAGGATCAATGAAGAAGCACTGACCTGAATATCCTCAATAATGCTCACGGAATGTGGTACGTGACGCTCTACGGTAGGAGTAGAGCCAGTACTCATAGCACGGAGCGTGTTGACTCTCGGAAGGGAGGAGGTTATGACAGAATCGAGGTGAACCGCCATCCGGCCATTCGGTCTACCGCCTGCCGCGGCAATGGCCACAAGAGGGTCAAACGGTAGCACGTGAGGATCAGCGTCAGGCCCGTACGTCTCCTTCAATTTTTTGGTGTAGTTCTCTCCATCTGACCGGGCTTTAGAGCTGATCCAGTCCCTCTCCGGGTGGAGAGGGTCCTTGTCCTTGTCGTCTTTGGTACGTTTGATGGTCCATGCCTCGAAGTAAGTGATATCCTTGCCAGTGTCTTCTTTCTGCAAAAGAAAGCGATCCAAACAATCAAGGGAATGCTCACAAATGAAAGAGAACATGATGAAAAGGATGTGGTTGCCTACATGTTTTGAGACGACACCTGGGATGGTGAGGTTGCCTTGACGGTGTCCTCGACCCCCCATCAACTTACGCCGTTCAGATATTACTTTGTGTTCATCCTGCCACCCTGGATCTGTCCACCGTTCGACGATCTTCTCCCAGCACGGACGTTTGTCAGCGCACCACCGAGGAATCACCTGTAAATTAAACAAATACATCTTAGTAAGGATTCTAATTTTGCGGTAATGTAGGGAATAGCAAGCATCCATCGTCACTTGCCTTGAAGTAATTGTCCCGTGAAAGATGCGTCCCTCGAGCCTCCTGTTTGGAAATCCTATGGTTGAGATAGTCCGCGTGATACTTGACCACTAACCGGACGCGCTCCTCATAGTGCATGTCGTGGACTAGTTTCTTGGCAATATTCTCGACCACCACATTTGCACGATCCTTCTGACCCTCAACGCATGTATAGAAATCCTACAAACATGCATACATGTGAGAAGGGTTAAATCATGACTATGGCAAATTTAAACCTTTTGGTATTGACATTTAGGTGTTTGAAAGGACTTACCCAGAAATCGTTGACCACTCGCATGGCTCTGTTATCATAAACCCTCTGACGCATATCCAGGAAATCCGGTGCAAGTTTGTAGTGATCCCATGACCAAGCTGGCTCAATGATACCGTTCGGCAAAGTGACTAGTCCAGGATAATTTAACCTACAAAGACCCCCAATGATGCCACTCGGCGACCGTTGCAGACGCCTCTCACCACCTTTTACTAAGCTTCTGCATTTCGAAGAGTGAAGTCATATTATATGTGAGGAAATGACAAAAGGTACAATTTATATGGGATGAGTCGAGATAACCACTTACTTCTCTCCCATTGGTTTAATCAACACGTCTCTATGCACATATGGACGTCTTGGAAGCTTTGAAGGACCACGCAGCCACACTTTCCCTCCGGAAGTAGTGCTGATAGTCGAACCGCTCTGTTGCGAACCGCTCACCTCGTGGTGCTCTATCACCCGTGACGGTCCATCCCCACCCTCAGAAACCTGACGAACAACCAGCCTCCTCTCGACGGCGTCGTCCTCCACCACCTCCTCCTCATCCTCCACCACCTCCTCCGCAAAATCCTCCTCGTCCTCCTCCTCACACGCCTCATCCCCATCCTCTGTTTCCTCCTCCTGAGCATGGTGAAGCACTGCATCAGAGGGTCGAGGAGAAGAAAGAGGTGCTCTACTTTGGGCTGCTTTACGTACTCCTCCTCCTGCCTCACATACCCCCCCTCCTCGTCCGCCTCCTCGTCTGCCTCCTCCTCCTGCCTCTCACCTACTCCCCTCCTCGTCCGCCTCCTCGTCCGCCTCCTCCTCCTGCCTCACCTACTCCCCCTCCTCGTCCGCCTCCTCCTCCTGCCTCACCTACTCCCCCTCCTCGTCCGCCTCCTCCTCCTGCCTCACCTACTCCCCTCCTCGTCCGCCTCCTCCTCCTGCCTCACCTACTCCCCTCCTCCGCTCTCCTCCTGCCTCACCTACTCCCCTCCTCGTCCGCTCCTCGTCCTCCTCCTGCCTCACCTACTCCCCCTCCTCGTCCGCTCCTCCTCCTCCTCGCCTCCTCTCCCCTCCTCGTCCGCCTCCTCCTCCTGCCTCACCTACTCCCCCTCCTCGTCCGCCTCCTCGTCCGCCTCCTCCTCCTGCCTCACCTACCCCCCCTCCTCGTCCGCCTCCTACTCCTCCCCGCGTGGTACTCGACCTTGTTTCGCACGTTTTGCCAGACGGGTGTCTAGACCCGCCAATCCTTTGGCCTTCTTGGCGGTTGTGGCAACCGATGAAGGAGCGGCCACCGCTTTCACCGGTCGAGCAGGTTGATCATTGTACAGATCATTCACTTTTTTCAAACTTTCCTTTGGAATCTTCTTGCTACCTGTCATGTTTCAATCACCTGATACGAAGAAGAACAAACCAGTTAGTACAGATGATACAACTTGATGTAAATACAATAAATATATCACATATGAAGAATAAATGGAATTGTCACAATAATGCATATAGTTGTTACACACACAAATACATAGAGTTGTTGCACACACGAATACATAGAGTTGTTGCACACACGAATACATAGAGTTGTTACACACACGAATACATAGAGTTGTGACACACATACATAGAGTTCTCACACGATTACATGGAGTTGTTAGAAATAAGGGTCAATATTAGGTGCAACATTTGGATCAGGGCTTTCATCATCGCTATCACGCCCGTTCATACATTCATCCTCGAAGTCTTCAGGGGGGCCCTCATCCTCATCTAGCCCCATGTGCCATCGCATAAGTAATGCCAAATCTCGAGGGTCAGAAACATCCTCGTATTCGTCCTCTGCATTATCTACTTCCATGTCATCCATGGCCTCATGTTCCATAGCATCATGTTCGTGATGCACGCCATCATCTTCCTTTGCATCATCTTCGTCTTCGTCAGTGTCTGCTTCTTGAAAGAACTCTCCCTCGTATGTGTTAGGGTTTATATGGTAATCGTCCTTGTTTGGGGTAGGTACCTTGATACGCGGGGGTACCTTGTACACGACATCCCACTTCAAGAGATCGATATATTCCGTAGATGTGCACGCGTATGGGAGAAAAAACACTTGTGTAGCCTGTTGAGCCATAATATAGACATCATTTCCTGCATATTTCGATGCTCGTTCAACTTCGACAAAGCCAATACTAGGGGTTCGTCTCACTTTCTCAGGATTGAGCCAGCTGCATCTGAATACGATGGGCTTCACTCCTTGTAAACCACAATACTGCAACTCATAAATTTCTTTGATGGTTCCATAGTAGTGACGTCCATCTGTCCCTAGACAATAGACCGCACTATTTATTGACCTTCGGTTGGGCCTCTCACGCGTGTGTTTATCAGTGTGGAAACGATACCCATTCATGTCGTAAGCCTTAAATGACTTGGCCTCGTATTCAAAACCTTTGGCTACTTCTCTCACTTTGGCGTCCATATCAACCTCCTGATATGCCTACAAGATTAATAGGAGATTGTCTGGTTCATTAGTGGAAGCATTACAGGCAAGTAAGATCAACTTGAAGTAACATAAAGTTAGAAAAGTTACTTTTCTTGACAACCAAGAAATGAAACCGCCATCAGCATTGGTATCTTCAAGAAGGTCTGCTGATTCTTCGTCGCTAGGAGGCCGTGGTAGCTTCCAGAATTCGTTCTGGAATTCCCTAGCAATAGGAAGAATTCGAGTTAGAACTCAAGACTAGTGAGTAGTTGTCAATAAAGGTGTTCTACACTTACTTTATGTACGGTTGCACTTCTTCCATGTTGGTCAAGACATAGATCATAATAGTCGACCACTCAGTAGGTGAAAAGTTCTTGGGCTTCGGTCCACTTGCTTTGCCACCTTGGCCTTCGAAGAGGCTAAGGTCGGAAACATTACTGGTGGGTTCTTCATTGTAACGAGGAGCTGGATTTAACCTAGTCTGAATACTGTCATGATAGTACTTTGTCGTGGTCGTGGCCACCTCCTCGTTCAGGTATGCCTCGGCTATGGAGGCTTCAATGCGGGCTTTATTCTTACATTTCCCACGAAGATGCTTGAACTCCCGTTCAGGTGCATACTGCCATCGGAACTGCACAGGTCCTCCCATTCTAGCCTCATACGCGAGATGTAAGATCATATGTTGCATCGGATTAAAGAAACCTGGCGGAAATATCATCTCTAACTTGCATAGCAACTCAGGTGCTTGTTCCTCCAACTTTGCAACCACTTCATAATCTAGTTCTTTGGCACAAAGCTGACGGAAGAAGTAGCTCAACTCCGCCAGCACTCGCCAAATATCCTCTCTGACATACCCTCGAATCATCACAGGCATTATCCGCTCAAGCCATACATGGTAGTCATGACTCTTGAGGCCTCCTATTCGCTTTGTAGCCATATTCACTCCCCTCATGATATTAGCTGCATATCCATCAGGGAAGTACAAGTTGTTCACAATCCATTGGAGAATTTCCTTCCTTTGGGGCATTGAAGGGGTGAAAGGGGCTGGTGGCTTCTTCCAAGAATTACCTTTTGCACGAGGCACCAAATTTAATTTTGGCCTGTTGCATAGTTTGGCTTGATCGATCCTAGCCTGAATGTTATCCTTTGACTTCTCGGTGTCGAGGAGCGTGCCGAGTAAGGCCTCCGCAATATTCTTTTCAGTGTGCATTACATCAATGTTGTGTGGAAGTAGAAGATCTTTAAAGTAAGGGAGCCTCCATAAGCTTGGAATGTGAGTCCACTGGTGTGTCTCTCCATATCCCACAAAACCTTTCCCATCGAGCTTTTCCTCGAGAGCATCTAACTCATCCTTAAGCTGGGCACCGGTCATAATAGGTGGTGGCGGGTCATCAACAATAACACCTTTTTGGAAGTGCATAGCGTCTTGCCTGTATGGGTGATCAAGACGAAGGAACTGCCGATGTTGGTCAAAGCATACATACTTGTGACCCTTAGCCAGCCAAATGAAAGTCACACGCTGTCGACACACTGGGCAAGGCCACTTCCCCTTTACACACCAACCACAAAATATCGCACGTGCCGGTAGGTCATGTAGCGATGTGTGGTACCAGATATGCATATTGAAGTGCTTCTTTGAAACGGCATCGTATGTCCGGACCCCGTTGTTCCAAGCAACAAGTAAGTCGTCCACCAATGGCTCCATATACACACTCATATGCTTCCCGGGATAGTTAGGACCTGGAATTATCAACGTCAGGAACATGTGATGTCGTTGCATGCAAACGCCAGGGGGCAGATTCAGGGGGATAACATATACTGGCCAACAACTGTATATGGCAGCCATCAAACCATATGGATTGAACCCGTCGGTTGTTATCCCAACAGCTACACTCTTCCAGTCATCTGTTTTCTTATGAATTTCAACAAATTTCTTCCATGCTTCACCATCCCGTGGATGTTGCATCTTTTTTGTATTGTACATCTTCCCTTCGGCGGCCCATCTCATATATTGGGCAGTTTCCTCGGTCATATAAAGCCTCTGGATCCTTTCTGTGAATGAAAGATATCGAAGGATATTGACGGCAATTGTGAGCTGCCTCTTGCTACCATCATCATCTATTACCTCAATATACCTAGAGGATTTGCACTTGACACAATAATTCGTATCTTTATGTTCATTTCTAAATAACATGCATCCGTTTGGACAAGCATGTATTTGCTCATACGGCATCTTAAGTGAACCGAGGATTTTGTTCGACTCGTACATGTTCTTTGGCAATATATTTTCTTTAGGCAACAGGCTAGCAATAACTGACAACAAATCATTGAAGCAAATTATGCTCATGTTATGGTTTGCCTTCAGGGCCATTAGGCGTGCAATGCCATCTAGTTGAGTAACCTCTGTATGGGCGTGAAGGGGTTTTTGTGCCGCAAACAAAGCTGCATGATACTCTTCAGGGCTTTCCGGCGGCTCCTCGGAGTTCGGGTCCTCCCGCGGATCCGCACGGCGGATGTCATCTAACAGGTTTTCAATCCGAGTATCATATTCGCCGGTGCGTTGTCGCACCACCTCCGCCCTGGACTGTTCTGTCTCACCGTGAAAGATCCACCGGTAATAGCCTGGCGTAAACCCATATTTGCCTAAGTGTTTACTCATAGTAATCTTATCTCTTTCAGTCTGGTTATCACACTCCGTGCATGGGCACCAAATTCCACGAACTGGCGTTTCTCCAGCAAATACTAATTCCAGGAAATCATTGGTCTTCGACCTCCACTCAGGGGTCATACCCTCCATGCTGGGATGTCCGGTGTACATCCACTCACGTTCTTCCATCCTCTGATATAAAGTGAAACACACACATAATTTTTTATGTAACAAGTGGTTCCATCAAGTTTTACGACATGCACTGAGCTATGTAATAGGTAAAGATAGGTCCTAATCCCACCCGAGAATGTGTAGGCTGGGTCCGCTTTCATGACGTACTCCGACCCGAGACAAAATTTCGGCAGCACCTCCCCGCTGTTCTCCAAATACACGTCTCAGCAATAAGCCAAGAGGATGTGTATCTAGAGAACAACAAGGAGACACTGTCGAAATTCTGTCTCGGATCTAAGTACATCATGAAAACGACCCGCCTACACATCCTCGGGTTGTCCATGGAAAACGTGGACAATTCGAAAGAGTTGAGGTTATAAATATGCAAAGACTTGCATATTTATAGATACAACCCTTCCGAACGGGAGACACCTAGGTTACGCGACTATTTAGGTGATCTACAAATAATGAAAACCTACACATGAACGGGAAGAGATTACCCTTGAAGCGTGCAACGGAATTCACTCTCTCTATTGTCAAAATAGATGCATGTCCTGCATGAAAGAATGAAGTTGTGTCAATCATATGTCAAACACACAAACATCATATGTCCTGCATGAAACACTCACTCACACACCCCCACACACAAACACACTCACATATCCATACACACACATCACACACTCACTCGCACATGCACACACACACACATCAATAGCACCCCTCTCCCACACACACACTCACATACACCATTCATTATATATGCACATATATACACACCTAAATATAAAAAAACCATTCATTATATATGCACACATACACCAACATCACTCACTGACACACACACATACAAAGCACACACTCACACACATTATTCACTATGCATATATATACACCTTTTGTTGTAATGGAGAGGGGGAAACCCCTTTTATTTCAAAAAAAACGAGATTGAGTAGGGGCTCACCAACGGGGCAGGGGGCGGCGGGGGAGGTGGATGCCGGACGAGGTAGAGCTCAGTGGAGGGGATGCCGCGCCGGTGGTGCTCGGTGAAGCTTGGCCGAGATGGTGGCGGTGGACGAGCTCGGTGGAGGTGGCGGTGGGGGGGGGGGGGCGCTCGGTGGAGGTGGAGGGGTCGGGGGAGGCACTCCCGGCGGCGGCGGCGGCGGCAGAGCTCGCCAGATGGGGAGGCGGCACTAAGGGGCGGCGGCGGACAGAGAGGGCGGGGGCGAGAGAGACAGAGAGAGAAGAGAGGAGTGAGCGCGCGCGAGGGGGAAATTTTGCATAAGTCCCTGCGGGAAACATTTCCGAGAGCCAACTTCTAACGACACTCGGTAAAAGTCTTAACCTAGATCTCGGGGGCTTTTCCGAGAGCTGCACCGACAGAATTTACCGAGGGTCGTCCAGCAGCACTCGGCAATGGCCGCATTTTCCGAGAGGAACTCTCGGTAAAACATCCTTCTTGTGCATTCTCCATAATATGTATTATACTTTTTGTTGTTGTTTTCTTCCATGCTTGGCAAACAACCTTAGCACATCATAATTACCGTCTTGTGTTTTCTTTTTCAAATGATGGGCCTCGCCCGCTTCTAGAGACTGGCACCCCTCCGGTGGCCCCGACAGTCTAGGGCGTTGTTCGGCACCGAGAGGGTGTAGTCCACGGTGAATAACTACTTCTCCGTGTTAGTGCATGTCATTGCAAGATGACAGACCAAGTCTAGGCCAAAGCCACAGCAAGACCCCATCCGTGTAGACCCGACGCGTCCGTTTCCCCCCTCCAGGTGCCGGCGGCGGCGCCGTCCGTGAGGGGGGCACACCCCGGAGATGCGTGTCGGGCGTTTGCAACAGTCACAACACTTCCAGACTTGTGAGAGACCGCCTACGCAAGATTTGGCGGCATGTGCTAGCCCCCGGAGGCGGCGGCCACAGTCGTAGACACGCGAAGAGCAATCCGCGGAGAGGGAAGTTTATCAGATACTTCTCCATCACCAAAAATTATGAAAAATTACCATCAGTCCTATAGCACATGTGCCCACGTCGTGTAAAAAACTCATGATTTAATCGCACTCCGAGTATTTAATAATATTCACGCCGCATCGTTACCGCAGAACGTCTACTACTGTGTCATCGCCGTCCGTGAGGGGGGCCACACCCCAGAGACGCGTGCCGCCTCTTCGGACATACCACCACACCGTACGGCATGTATGAGGGCCCAGTGCGATGCTCCGGTGGCATTCCTACCCCCCCCAGGGCCCCCGTACCGCCTAACCCTGTAGCGTTTGACCACGGGATCTAGCCCTTTGACTTTGCACGGACGAGCTTTGACTAGTGGAACTCTCCACCCGGTTGTGTTAGGTCAGCCCATCGGAACACTTTGGAGCAACATCCGGGCCAAAGCCACAGCAAGACCCCATCCGTGTAGACCCGACGCGTCCGTTTCCCCCCTCCAGGTGCCGGCGGCGGCGCCGTCCGTGAGGGGGGGCACACCCCGGAGACGCGGGCCGGGCGTTTGCAACCGCCACAACACTTCCAGACTTGTGAGAGGCCGCCTACGCAAGATTTGGCGGCATGTGCTAGCCCCCGGAGGCCGCCGGCCACAGTCGTAGACACGCGAAGAGCAATCCGCGGAGAGGGAAGTTTTCAGATACTTCTCCATCACCAAAAATTATGAAAAATTACCATCAGTCCTATAGCACATGTGCCCACGTCGTGTAAAAAACTCATGATTTTATCACGCTCCGAGTATTTAATAATATTCACGCCGCATCGTTACCGCAGAACGTCTACTACTGTGTCATCGCCGTCCGTGAGGGGGGCCACACACCGGAGACGCGTGCCGCCTCTTCGGACATTCCACCATACCGTACGGCATGTATGAGGGCCCGGTGCGATGCTCCGGTGGCATTGCTACCCCCCCAGGGCCCCCGTCCTGCCTAACCCTGTAGCGTTTGACCACGGGATCTAGCCCTTTGACTTTGCACGGACGGGCTTTGACCAGTGGAACTCTCCACCCGGTTGTGTTAGGTCAGCCCATAGGAACACTTTGGAGCAACATCCGGGCCAAAGCCACAGCAAGACCCCATCCGTGTAGACCCGACGCGTCCGTTTCCCCCCTCCAGGTGCCGGCGGCGGCGCCGTCCGTGAGGGGGGGCACACCCCGGAGACGCGGGCCGGGCGTTTGCAACCGCCACAACACTTCCAGACTTGTGAGAGGCCGCCTACGCAAGATTTGGCGGCATGTGCTAGCCCCCGGAGGCCGCCGGCCACAGTCGTAGACACGCGAAGAGCAATCCGCGGAGAGGGAAGTTTATCAGATACTTCTCCATCACCAAAAATTATGAAAAATTACCATCAGTCCTATAGCACATGTGCCCACGTCGTGTAAAAAACTCATGATTTTATCGCGCTCCGAGTATTTAATAATATTCACGCCGCATCGTTACCGCAGAACGTCTACTACTGTGTCATCGCCGTCCGTGAGGGGGGCCACACCCCGGAGACGCGTGCCGCCTCTTCGGACATGCCACCACACCGTACGGCATGTATGAGGGCCCGGTGCGATGCTCCGGTGGCATTGCTACCCCCCCCCCGGGCCCCCGTCCCGCCTAACCCTGTAGCGTTTGACCACGGGATCTAGCCCTTTGACTTTGCACGGACGGGCTTTGACCAGTGGAACTCTCCACCCGGTTGTGTTAGGTCAGCCCATCGGAACACTTTGGAGCAACATCTGGGCCAAAGCCACAGCAAGACCCCATCCGTGTAGACCCGACACGTCCGTTTCCCCCCTCCAGGTGCCGGCGGCGGCGCCGTCCGTGAGGGGGGCACACCCCGGAGACGCGGGCCGGGCGTTTGCAACCGCCACAACACTTCCAGACTTGTGAGAGACCGCCTACGCAAGATTTGGCGGCATGTGCTAGCCCCCGGAGGCCGCCGGCCACAGTCGTAGACACGCGAAGAGCAATCCGCGGAAAGGGAAGTGTTCAGATACTTCTCCATCACCAAAAACTATGAAAATTACCATCAGTCCTATAGCACATGTGCCCACGTCGTGTAAAAAACTCATGATTTTATCGCGCTCCGAGTATTTAATAATATTCACGCCGCATCGTTACCGCAGAACGTCTACTACTGTGTCATCGCCGTCCGTGAGGGGGGCCACACCCCGGAGACGCGTGCCGCCTCTTTGGACATGCCACCACACCGTACGACATGTATGAGGCCCCGGTGCGATGCTCCGGTGGCATTGCTACCCCCCCACGGTTAACAACTGCTTCTTCTCATGTTTTATACTTTACACTCTTTAAAGTTGAGTTTAAAAAAAACATCAAAAGTCATGGAATTTATAAACTTTGGTCGTAAAAGCATATGAAATATGAGATACAAAAAAGATAGTGCAAAACAAAGACAAAATGAGAAGGGAAAAATATTAGAGCAGTACTTACCGAGGGTCGACTATCGGCCCTCGGGAATGTCTACTTTTTCCGAGTGTGACTCTCGGTAAAGCATCTAACCTAGATCTAGGGGACGTATTTTCCGAGAGCTGCTCTCGGTAATGATAAGGGCACCATCAAAGTTTAGTCCCACCTCGCCTAGAGACAAGCAACAAAACCTATTTAAATAGTGGGATAGTCCACATGCAGTAAGCTTCGGTATCCATTACACTCTTGTTAAGGAGATGGACTATCACTTTGAATGTTCACCTGTCTCGAGCAGAGAACATTCAAAGTGATAGGCCTTCTTCTTAATGGTGGATGCCGGTGTTTTTTTATTAATGGTGTCGGAACGTGTCCGTTTTGTGCAGGAAGTGCTGGTCATGTTGCTCCGGTGGCCCCGGCGGTCTAGGGCGTTGTTCGGCACCTAGAGGGGGTAGGCCACGGGGAATAACTGCTTCTTCGTGTTAGTGCATGTCATCGCGAGATGACAGGCCAAGTCTAGGCCCGTTGTGGTTTGTGAGGCACGTGCCACGTCAAGGACGTGCGTTGCTTATTCAAATAGCACACCACCCCTGCATGCATATGCATGGGCCACGCGCATGTAGGGGTGCCCTCCCCCCCCTCGGGCGGTCTCCATATCGAGCACCCATCCGGTGGCCCCGGCGGTCTAGGGCGTTGTTCGGCACCTAGAGTGGGTAGGCCACGGGGAATAACTGCTTCTTCGTGTTAGTGCATGTCATCGCGAGATGACAGACCAAGTCTAGGCCCGTTCTGTCACGGGATCGCCCACCGAAGACTCTGTCTCGGGGACGAACGCAGCCGGTCCTCGACGTTCCCGCCCGTGTGTGTGGTTTGTGAGGCACGTGCCACGTCAAGGACGTGCGTTGCTTATTCAAATAGCACACCACCCCTGCATGCATATGCATGGGCCACGCGCATGTAGGGGTGCCCTCCCCCCCCTCGGGCGGTCTCCATATCGAGCACCCATCCGGTGGCCCCGGCGGTCTAGGGCGTTATTCGGCACCGAGAGGGTGTAGTCCACGGTGAATAACTGCTTCTCCGTGTTAGTGCATGTCATCGCGAGTTGACAGACCAAGTCTAGGCTCGTTCTGTCACGGGATCACCCACCGAAGATTCTGTCTCGGGGACGGGCGCAGCCGGTCCTCGACGTTCCCGCCCGTGTGTGTGGTTTGTGAGGCACGTGTCACGTCAAGGACGTGCGTTGCTTATTCAAATAGCACACCACCCCTGCATGCATATGCATGGGCCACACGCATGTAGGGGTGCCCTCCCCCCCCCTCGGGCGGTCTCTATATCGAGCACCCATCCGGTGGCCCTGGCGGTCTAGGGCATTATTCGGCACCGAGAGGGTGTAGTCCATGGTGAATAACTGCTTCTCCGTGTTAGTGCATGTCATCGCGAGATGACAGACCAAGTCTAGGCCCGTTCTTCGAGATAGTCTATGGGTATCGAGAGGGAATGTGTCCGGTTTGTGCAGGAAGTGCGGGTCCTGTTGCTCCGTTGGCCTCGAAACTTCTTGTGCTCTCAAAGAAGGCCATCGCATGTATATGCATGGGCTATGCATGGGCTATCCGGTGGCCCCGGCGGTCTAGGAAGTTGACCGGCACCGAGAGAGGGGGTAGGCCACGGTCAACAACTGCTTCTTCTCATGTTTATTACTTTACACTCTTTAAAGTTTCTCTCGGTGCCGGTCTAGAAAGTTGACCGGCACCGAGAGAGGGGGTAGGCCACGGTCAACAACTGCTTCTTCTCATGTTTATTACTTTACACTCTTTAAAGTTGAGTTTTGAAATAATTCATCAAAAGTCATGGAATTTATAAACTTTGGTCGTAAAAGCATATGAAATATGAGATACAAAAAAGATAGTGCAAAACAAAGACAAAAAGAGAAGGGAAAAAAATTAGAGCAGTGGTTACGAGGGTCGATTCTCGGCTCTCGGTAATGGCCACCTTTTCCGAGAGTTGCTCTCGGTAAAGCATCTAACCTAGATATCTTTCCTTCTTGTTCATTCTCGATAATATGTATTATACTTTTTTGTTGTTGTTTTCTTTCATGCTTGGCAAACAACCTTAGCACATCATAATTACCGTCTTGTGTTTTCTTCTTCGGATGGGCCTCGTCCGGTTCTAGAGACCGGCACCCCTCCGGTGGCCCCGGCGGTCCAGGGCGTTGTTCGGACCCTAGAGGGGGTAGGCCACGGGGAATAACTGCTTCTTCGTGTTAGTGCATGTCATCGCGAGATGACAGACCAAGTCTAGGCCCGTTCTATCACGGGATCGCCCACCGAAGACTCTGTCTCGGGGACGAACGCAGCCGGTCCTCGATGTTCACACCCGTGTGTGTGGTTTGTGAGGCACGTGCCACGTCAAGGACGTGCGTTGCTTATTCAGATAGCACACCACCCCTGCATGCATATGCATGGTCCACGCGCATGTAGGGGTGCCCTCCCCCCCTCGGGCGGTCTCCATATCGAGCACCCACGCGCATGTAGGACGTGCATGTACGGGTGCCCTCCAGGTGCCGGCGGCGGCGCCGTCCGTGAGGGGGGCACACCCCGGAGACGCGGGTCGGGCGTTTGCAACCGCCACAACACTTCCAGACTTGTGAGAGACCGCCTACGCAAGATTTGGCGGCATGTGCTAGCCCCCGGAGGCCGCCGGTCACAGTCTTAGACACGCGAAGAGCAATCCGCGGAAAGGGAAGTGTTCAGATACTTCTCCATCACCAAAAACTATGAAAATTACCATCAGTCCTATAGCACATGTGCCCACGTCGTGTAAAAAACTCATGATTTTATCACGCTCCGAGTATTTAATAATATTCACGCCGCATCGTTACCGCAGAACGTCTACTACTGTGTCATCGCCGTCCGTGAGGGGGGCCACACCCCGGAGACGCGTGCCGCCTCTTTGGACATGCCACCACACCGTACGGCATGTATGAGGGCCCGGTGCGATGCTCCGGTGGCATTGCTACCCCCCCCCCCCACGGTCAACAACTGCTTCTTCTCATGTTTTATACTTTACACTCTTTAAAGTTGAGTTTTGAAAAAAATCATCAAAAGTCATGGAATTTATAAACTTTGGTCGTAAAAGCATATGAAATATGAGATACAAAAAAGATAGCGCAAAACAAAGACAAAATGTAAAGGGAAAAAATATTAGAGCAGTACTTACCGAGGGTCGACTATCCGCCCTCGGGAATGTCTACTTTTTCCAAGTGTGACTCTCGGTAAAGCATCTAACCTAGATCTAGGGGGACGTATTTTCCGAGAGCTGCTCTCGGTAAATCGTCTAACCTAGATCTAGAGTTGATTTCTTTTCCGAGGGCCGCACCGACAAGCACTCGGCAAATGTGACGTCGACTACTTAAGCATATTTCCCTCCTGTTGTTTCTTCTCTCAGCTCCCCACCGACCGGCGCCCCTCCTCTGCTCCCCACCGACCGGCGCCCCTCCACCGACCGGTGCCCCCTCCACTGCCGCCCCCCACACCACACCGAGCTCCTCCCTCCGGTGAGCCCCCCCTCCTCCTCTCCATGTGTGTATAGATGGATGGATTGATAGATGGATGCATAGATAGATGGATGGATTGATAGATGGATGCATAGATAGATGGATGGATTGATAGATGGATGCATAGATAGATGGCTGGATTGATAGATGGGTGCATAGATAGATGGATGGATTGAAGCCATGTAGATACATTTTTTTTCAAAAGAAAAAATGTAGATAATTGTTGATAATGTTGTATGCATGGATGCTATGTGCGGATGTGACCGATGAGATACGTGAGATAGTGTCGATGAGAGTTGTTCTTGGAGGAAGAAAAATCAACTTCTGAGCGATGACGGTTGATTTGTGTGAGCTCCTCATGTTATATCTTGATAACGCGCGAGGGGCTCACCCAGCTCAACCATCATCAAAAGTTGAAATACCCGTGAGAGAGTGTCCACCATATATACCACCACCAGCGAGAGTGTCCATCGTATATACGTGAGAGAGTGTTGATGAGAGTTGTTCTTGGAGGAAGAAAAATCAACTTTTGAGCGATGACGGTTGATCTGTGTGAGCTCCTCATGTTATATCTTGATAACGCACGAGGGGCTCACCCAGCTCAACCATCACCGAAAGTTGAAATACCCGTGAGAGAGTGTCCACCATATATACCACCACCAGCGAGAGTGTCCACCGTATATACGCGAGAGAGTGTCGTTGAGAGTTGTTCTTGGAGGAAGAAAATCGACTTTTGATGATGGCGGTCGATCTACGTGAGCTCTTCATGTTATATCTTTCATGTTTGATTCTTATGTTATTTTCCATTGTGTGATGAAAGGTGTTAGCATCGATCGATTTTTTGGCTATGGCCTCCTCCAACGACGAAGCTTCCATTAGGGTCGACTCCACGGACACGAAGAAGAGCTCCGAGGACCGCTTGGAGGAACTCCTTGAGAAGAACCCACAGCTGATCCTAATGAAGTTTTTTGTGGATCTGGCCAAGAAGAATCCCCCAGCTAAGGAGGGCAAGGCTCCACCACGCAAGGAGCCATTGAGTCCACCGACCATCATTCCCGACGATGCTTGGTCCTCCACTGTGGGGGATGCCCCCACGTGCTCTGACTCGACGATCACTGGTTTCACCGACTACACCTCGGAGTAGTCACCTAGATAGTTTGACGTTGATTTAGTGGTATAGTTATGTACCTGCTGATATGGACTTGGATGGCCACTTGCGATGCTTTTGATTGTATGAGTGATGAATGCTTATGTTGATTATGTATGATGTGCCTTATTTCTTTTTCTTTTGTAGATGAAGTGGTATGTGGTGTACAGAGGACGATGTCCAGGAGTCTACAATTCATGGTCGGAATGCAATGAACAAATACTTCATTATGAAGGCAACTCCTTCGCCTCATTCAACAACAGAGAGACGGCAGAGTATCATTACAATCAGTATTTGCTTAAGCAAAAGAGAAAAACAGAATTACGCAATGGTGCAAGCCAGACACGGCTTAGCTGGTTCAGTGGGTTGAAGAACTTCATAATTCTCTTTCAGTTTGTCATAATTGTGGTGTTGCTTTTTATCATATGGTGCATGCATGCAGACCACTTTGTTGTTTAATTAGTAAGTAGGCACTTGTACTAAAGAGCTACTTTGTGATTTGAAATGAAGCTTGTGTGAACTATTTATGGATTAATGCTTATGTGAGTTTGTTGTTAACCTGTGTGACTTGAAATGCAAGTTTGAGTATTGTATAAATGTTTTTGCTGCACCAACTCGAGCAAAAAACAGTATGAACAGAACTGGGAACAAAATTTTACCGAGGGCGGCACTCGGCAAAGAGGCATGCGCTGGGAGCTGAAGGCACTTGGCTGTTGTAGTTATGCCGAGAGGACTCTCGGTAGAGCAGTGGTTACCGAGGGTCGACTCTAGGCTCTCGGTAAATTAGCAGGTGCCAAGAGTAGCTCTCGGTAATTATAAGGGCACCATCAAAGTTTAGTCCCACCTCACCTAGAGACAAGCAACAAAACCTATTTAAATAGTGGGATAGTCCACATGCAGTAAGCTTCGGTATCCATTACACTCTTGTTAAGGAGATGGACTATCACTTTGAATGTTCACCTGTCTCGAGCAGAGAACATTCAAACTGATAGGCCTTCTTCTTAATGGTGGATGCCGGTGTTTCTTTTATTAATTGTGTCGGAACGTGTCCGTTTTGTGCAGAAAGTGTTGGTCATGTTGCTCCGGTGGCCCCGGCGGTCTAGGGCGTTGTTCGGCACCTAGAGGGGGTAGGCCACGGGGAATAACTGCTTCTTCGTGTTAGTGCATGTCATCGCGAGATGACAAGCCAAGTCTAGGCCCGTTGTGGTTTGTGAGGCACGTGCCACATCAAGGACGTGCGTTGCTTATTCAAATAGCACACCACCCCTGCATGCATATGCATGGGCCACGCGCATGTAGGGGTGCCCTCCCCCCCCCTCGGCCGGTCTCCATATCGAGCACCCATCCGGTGGCCCCGACGGTCTAGGGCGTTGTTCGGCACCTAGAGTGGGTAGGCCACGGGGAATAACTGATTCTTCGTGTTAGTGCATGTCATCGCGAGATGAAAGACCAAGTCTAGGCCCGTTCTGTCACGGGATCGCCCACCGAAGACTCTATCTCGGGGACGAACGCAGCCGGTCCTCGACGTTCCCGCCCGTGTGTGTGGTTTGTGAGGCACGTGCCACGTCAAGGACGTGCGTTGCTTATTCAAATAGCACACCACCCCTGCATGCATATGCATGGTCCACGCGCATGTAGGGGTGCCCTCCCCCCCCTCGGGCGGTCTCCATATCGAGCACCCATCCGGTGGCCCCGGCGGTCTAGGGCGTTATTCGGCACCGAGAGGGTGTAGTCCACGGTGAATAACTGCTTCTCCGTGTTAGTGCATGTCATCGCGAGTTGACAGACCAAGTCTAGGCTCGTTCTGTCACGGGATCACCCACCGAAGATTCTGTCTCGGGGACGGACGCAGCCGGTCCTCGACGTTCCCGCCCGTGTGTGTGGTTTGTGAGGCACGTGTCACGTCAAGGACGTGCGTTGCTTATTCAGATAGCACACCACCCCTGCATGCATATGCATGGGCCACACGCATGTAGGGGTGCCCTCCCCCCCTCGGGCGGTCTCTATATCGAGCACCCATCCCGTGGCCCTGGCGGTCTAGGGCATTATTCGGCACCGAGAGGGTGTAGTCCACGGTGAATAACTGCTTCTCCGTGTTAGTGCATGTCATCGCGAGATGACAGACCAAGTCTAGGGTCGTTCTTCGAGATAGTCTATGGGTATCGAGAGGGAATGTGTCCGGTTTGTGCAGGAAGTGCGGGTCCTGTTGCTCCGTTGGCCTCGAAACTTCTTGTGCTCTCAAAGAAGGCCATCGCATGTATATGCATGGGCTATGGGCTATCCGGTGGCCCCGGCGGTCTAGGAAGTTGACCGGCACCGAGAGAGGGGGTAGGCCACGGTCAACAACTGCTTCTTCTCATGTTTATTACTTTACACTTTTTAAAGTTCTCTCTCGGTGCCGGTCTAGAAAGTTGACCGGCACCGAGAGAGGGGGTAGGCCACGGTCAACAACTGCTTCTTCTCATGTTTATTACTTTACACTCTTTAAAGTTGAGTTTTGAAATAATTCATCAAAAGTCATGGAATTTATAAACTTTGGTCGTAAAAGCATATGAAATATGAGATACAAAAAAGATAGTGCAAAACAAAGACAAAAAGAGAAGGGAAAAAAATTAGAGCAGTGGTTACCGAGGGTCGATTCTCGGCTCTCGGTAATGGCCACCTTTTCCGAGAGTTGCTCTCGGTAAAGCATCTAACCTAGATATCTTTCCTTCTTGTTCATTCTCGATAATATGTATTATACTTTTTTGTTGTTGTTTTCTTTCATGCTTGGCAAACAACCTTAGCACATCATAATTACCATCTTGTGTTTTCTTCTTCGGATGGGCCTCGTCCGGTTCTAGAGACCGGCACCCCTCCGGTGGCCCCGGCGGTCTAGGGCGTTGTTCGGCACCTAGAGGGGGTAGGCCACGGGGAATAACTGCTTCTTCGTGTTAGTGCATGTCATCGCGAGATGACAGACCAAGTCTAGGCCCGTTCTGTCACGGGATCGCCCACCGAAGACTCTGTCTCGGGGACGAACGCAGCCGGTCCTCGACGTTCCCGCCCGTGTGTGTGGTTTGTGAGGCACGTGCCACGTCAAGGACGTGCGTTGCTTATTCAAATAGCACACCACCCCTGCATGCATATGCATGGTCCACGCGCATGTAGGGGTGCCCTCCCCCCCCTCGGGCGGTCTCCATATCGAGCACCCATCCGGTGGCCCCGGCGGTCTAGGGCGTTATTCGGCACCGAGAGGGTGTAGTCCACGGTGAATAACTGCTTCTCCGTGTTAGTGCATGTCATCACGAGTTGACAGACCAAGTCTAGGCTCGTTCTGTCACGGGATCACCCACCGAAGATTCTGTCTCGGGGACGGACGCAGCCGGTCCTCGACGTTCCCGCCCGTGTGTGTGGTTTGTGAGGCACGTGTCACGTCAAGGACGTGCGTTGCTTATTCAAATAGCACACCACCCCTGCATGCATATGCATGGGCCACACGCATGTAGGGGTGCCCTCCCCCCCTCGGGCGGTCTCTATATCGAGCACCCATCCGGTGGCCCTGGCGGTCTAGGGCATTATTCGGCACCGAGAGGGTGTAGTCCACGGTGAATAACTGCTTCTCCGTGTTAGTGCATGTCATCGCGAGATGACAGACCAAGTCTAGGGCCGTTCTTCGAGATAGTCTATGGGTATCGAGAGGGAATGTGTCCGGTTTGTGCAGGAAGTGCGGGTCCTGTTGCTCCGTTGGCCTCGAAACTTCTTGTGCTCTCAAAGAAGGCCATCGCATGTATATGCATGGGCTATCCGGTGGCCCCGGCGGTCTAGGAAGTTGACCGGCACCGAGAGAGGGGGTAGGCCACGGTCAACAACTGCTTCTTCTCATGTTTATTACTTTACACTCCTTAAAGTTCTCTCTCGGTGCCGGTCTAGAAAGTTGACCGGCACCGAGAGAGGGGGTAGGCCACGGTCAACAACTGCTTCTTCTCATGTTTATTACTTTACACTCTTTAAAGTCGAGTTTTGAAATAATTCATCAAAAGTCATGGAATTTATAAACTTTGGTCGTAAAAGCATATGAAATATGAGATACAAAAAAGATAGTGCAAAACAAAGACAAAAAGAGAAGGGAAAAAAATTAGAGCAGTGGTTACCGAGGGTCGATTCTCGGCTCTCGGTAATGGCCACCTTTCCCGAGAGTTGCTCTCGGTAAAGCATCTAACCTAGATATCTTTCCTTCTTGTTCATTCTCGATAATATGTATTATACTTTTTTTGTTGTTTTCTTTCATGCTTGGCAAACAACCTTAGCACATCATAATTACCGTCTTGTGTTTTCTTCTTCGGATAGGCCTCGTCCTGTTCTAGAGACCGGCACCCCTCCGGTGGCCCCGGCGGTCTAGGGCGTTGTTCGGCACCTAGAGGGGGTAGGCCACGGGGAATAACTGCTTCTTCGTGTTAGTGCATGTCATCGTGAGATGACAGACCAAGTCTAGGCCCGTTCTGTCACGGGATCGCCCACCGAAGACTCTGTCTCGGGGACGAACGCAGCCGGTCCTCGACGTTCCCGCCCGTGTGTGTGGTTTGTGAGGCACGTGCCACGTCAAGGACGTGCGTTGCTTATTCAAATAGCACACCACCCCTGCATGCATATGCATGGGCCACGCGCATGTAGGGGTGCCCTCCCCCCCTTCGGGCGGTCTCCATATCGAGCACCCATCCGGTGGCCCCGGCGGTCTAGGGCGTTATTCGGCACCGAGAGGGTGTAGTCCACGGTGAATAACTGCTTCTCCGTGTTAGTGCATGTCATCGCGAGTTGACAGACCAAGTCTAGGCTCGTTCTGTCACGGGATCACCCACCGAAGATTCTGTCTCGGGGACGGACGCAGCCGGTCCTCGACGTTCCCGCCCGTGTGTGTGGTTTGTGAGGCACGTGTCACGTCAAGGACGTGCGTTGCTTATTCAAATAGCACACCACCCCTGCATGCATATGCATGGGCCACACGCATGTAGGGGTGCCCTCCCCCCATCGGGCGGTCTCTATATCGAGCACCCATCCGGTGGCCCCGGCGGTCTAGGGCATTATTCGGCACCGAGAGGGTGTAGTCCACGGTGAATAACTGCTTCTCCGTGTTAGTGCATGTCATCGCGAGATGACAGACCAAGTCTAGGCCCGTTCTTCGAGATAGTCTATGGGTATCGAGAGGGAATGTGTCCGGTTTGTGCAGGAAGTGCGGGCCCTGTTGCTCCGTTGGCCTCGAAACTTCTTGTGCTCTCAAAGAAGGCCATCGCATGTATATGCATGGGCTATCCGGTGGCCCCGGCGGTCTAGGAAGTTGACCGGCACCGAGAGAGGGGGTAGGCCACGGTCAACAACTGCTTCTTCTCATGTTTATTACTTTACACTCTTTAAAGTTCTCTCTCGGTGCCGGTCTAGAAAGTTGACCGGCACCGAGAGAGGGGGTAGGCCACGGTCAACAACTGCTTCTTCTCATGTTTATTACTTTACACTCTTTAAAGTTGAGTTTTGAAATAATTCATCAAAAGTCATGGAATTTATAAACTTTGGTCGTAAAAGCATATGAAATATGAGATACAAAAAAGATAGTGCAAAACAAAGACAAAAAGAGAAGGGAAAAAAATTAGAGCAGTGGTTACCGAGGGTCGATTCTCGGCTCTCGGTAATGGCCACCTTTTCCGAGAGTTGCGCTCGGTAAAGCATGTAACCTAGATATCTTTCCTTCTTGTCCATTCTCGATAATATGTATTATACTTTTTTTGTTGTTTTCTTTCATGCTTGGCAAACAACCTTAGCACATCATAATTACCGTCTTGTGTTTTCTTCTTCGGATGGGCCTCGTCCTGTTCTAGAGACCGGCACCCCTCCGGTGGCCCCGGCGGTCTAGGGCGTTGTTCGGCACCTAGAGGGGGTAGGCCACGGGGAATAACTGCTTCTTCGTGTTAGTGCATGTCATCGCGAGATGACAGACCAAGTCTAGGCCCGTTCTGTCACGGGATCGCCCACCGAAGACTCTGTCTCGGGGACGAACGCAGCCGGTCCTCGACGTTCCCGCCCGTGTGTGTGGTTTGTGAGGCACGTGCCACGTCAAGGACGTGCGTTGCTTATTCAAATAGCACACCACCCCTGCATGCATATGCATGGGCCACGCGCATGTAGGGGTGCCCTCCCCCCTCTCGGGCGGTCTCCATATCGAGCACCCATCCGGTGGCCCCGGCGGTCTAGGGCGTTATTCGGCACCGAGAGGGTGTAGTCCACGGTGAATAACTGCTTCTCCGTGTTAGTGCATGTCATCGCGAGTTGACAGACCAAGTCTAGGCTCGTTCTGTCACGGGATCACCCATCGAAGATTCTGTCTCGGGGACGGACGCAGCCGGTCCTCGACGTTCCCGCCCGTGTGTGTGGTTTGTGAGGCACGTGTCACGTCAAGGACGTGCGTTGCTTATTCAAATAGCACACCACCCCTGCATGCATATGCATGGGCCACACGCATGTAGGGGTGCCCCCCCCTCGGGCGGTCTCTATATCGAGCACCCATTCGGTGGCCCCGGCGGTCTAGGGCATTATTCGGCACCGAGAGGGTGTATCCAAGTGGAAGCTTCTACCTCACGACAAGGAGAGCGAAGAATTGATACGGAAGCATCCACGAGTGGGACACATCAAGATGAAGAAACGAGGAAGTACACCAAGATGAACCTCATCAACCTCCTTCTCCACCACGACAAGAGAACGACGACGTCAACAATGAAGAAGTCCACGGTCAACAACTGCTTCTTCTCATGTTTTTTTACTTTACACACTTTAAAGTTGAGTTTTGAACAAATCTAACCCAAAAAGCATATATATATCTATGAGTGCATCAAAAGTATTTTAACGAAAAAATTCATCAAAAGTCATGGCATTTTCAAATTTTGGTCGTAAAAACATATGAAATATCAGATACAAAAAAGATACTGCCAAACAAAAACACAAAGAGAAGGAAAACAAAAAATTAGAGCAGTTGTTACCGAGGGTCGCTTATCGGCTCTCGGTAATGACCGCTTTTTCCGAGAGCCGCTCTCGGTAAAGCATGTAACCTAGATCTTAACCGTTCCCCTTTCTTTCTATCTTCATTCTTCTCTTCCCCGCGCCACCACCGCCGCCGCCGCCGAAATCGCCACCGCCGCCCTCAACCACCACCAACTGCTGCCGCCACCCCTCCTCCACCGCCCCCAACTGCAGCCACCGCCGCCCCTCCTCCACCACCACCAACAGCAGCCACCGCCGCCCCTCCTCCACCGCACCCAACTGCAGCCACCGCCCCCTCTCTGTTCCCCGCGCCACCACCGCCGCCGCCGCCAAAATCGCCGCCGCCACCCCTCCTCCACCGCCCCCAACTGCAGCCACCGCCACCCCTCCTCCACCACCACCAAGCTTCATGGCCGGCGGCCGGCGCGGCGGTTCTTCGATGCGGCGAGAGGACGGCCGTCACAGCGGAGCTCCTCGGGTAGCGCGGCAGCTGGAGATGCCCTCAGGTTAGTAAAAAACCGGCCCCTCCTCCCTCTCCCGTCTCTGTATATTGAATCATATATGAATTATGCTTGTTGGCATATATTACATCCAGTGAAAATGAAGCTTGAATGAACCATGGAGTATGCTTCAATACTTTTTATTTACCATTTTGGTTGTGCTTGTACTCTTCTTTCACATAACTTACGATTTTTTTAGTTTGGACATATAGGCCGGCTCCACTTTTATATTGAAATATTGAAATGAAACCAAGCATCGAACTAGTCATCGTCCCTAACATAGATATGTACACTAATCAACAAAGTGAATACCTGTTGGCTTGGTTTTCTTTAATGAAAATTGGAAGGGGAAAACCCTTCTTTGATCAAAAAAAAGTTTGATGCCTATTGAAGTAGTGTGGTTAATATTCACCATATTTATTTTGTTTTTCAGATTCTGATGGGGGCACTAGTAAGTACCGGAGAGTCCCGATTGGTAGGACCGAGTCGTCCGCCTCCCACCAGTCCACTCCCGACGACGAGTCATCATCGGATGGCGATGTCGGAGTGGACTTAGATGGACCAGATCCGCTCGCTACCGAGTCGGGCGACATGGAGGCCTCGGACGGCTCGGGGTCTACCTCGAGCAACATTTCCAAGAGGAAGAAATCCGGGCGTGGTCCGGGGAAGGTCCCGGAACCAACTGCTGCCAGCAACCGTCCTGTCATTTGCCCGACAGGAGAGGGGTAAGCAAGCATTTCATTTCCATCATATTTTGGATGCCACAGCTTTGACACTCACATATGCTTGTCTTTTATATCATGCAGTCAGTGGGAATTTATCCCGACACAACCTAAGGGGGCACGCCCGCCGAACCACGTCATCGGCTCCCTCTTGAGGAAGCACTTCCCTGGATTGTCCAAGCCGGGTGATGATGATCCGCCGTCGCCAGGTTTAACCTGGGAGCATTATCTACACAACAAGGATGAGCACGATGTCACCATGGCCACTCGGGTCATCAATGCTTTTTTTGTAAGTATCTTCGCTCCGACCACTGCATTTTTCCATATCCAAATCCTTGCTTGCGTGGATGGTGAGAAGATGCCATATGCTTTCTTGTAGCAAACATTTTCTTGCGTGGATGGTGAGAAGCAGAAGGCGATCAAAGGCATCGTGAAATCTGCCCGAAAGATACTCTCTGACACCAAGCACACGCTGCGGTACAAAGCCGTGATGCAGTGTCGGCCGGTCGATGAGAAGGGAGAGAAGATGACAAGGAAGACTGCTTGCCAGACCAACTTGTCGCGAGAAGAATACCTGTCAGTGGTAAGTGACTACATCGGTTGCTAGTACTTTGATTCATCCCTCTTGTTCCTCAATTATTCGATTTTGTCTGACTAGGTGAAGGAACCCTGGATGAAGGAGGATTGTTGGGAGGCCCTGGTTGACATGTGGTGTGACCCAGCATGGCAGGCGCAGCATGTGGAGAAGGGAAACGAACGAGCCAAAATGCCAGGCCCGGCTCATGTCCAGGGGAGCCGGAACCTAACCGCTCTCAAGCAACACATGGTATGTGGATTAAGATGTTAACTTTTTCGCACGGTGCATCTTGGTTCATTCAACTTGATGGTTAATTTTGCAGGAGGCGAAGGCTGGTCACCCGGTCCACATCCTGGAAGCCTGGAGAGAAGGCCACAAGGGGAAGGATGGCGCCGAGTTCTGCAGCGAGTCGGCGGAGGAGAAGTGGGGGACCTTCAAAGAGGTCTTCCAGGAGGTGCACGGGCAGGAAGCCGAACCTACGTCCAAGCCCCTTGATCCCGAGCTTCTCATCATTGCTGGCGAGGGGAAGGGCCATGGCCGCCACCTCCTTTGCAACGGGGCGATCGCCACCTCCTCGCATCGCAAGCTGCACGAGATACGCGCGTCGAGCACCAGCTCAACTCCGTCCATACGGAGTCGCCCAACCGCCGCATCACGTGAGATAGCGCGTCTCAAGGTTAGCATCCTAACCTTTCATTTATGTCCATGCCTCGAAATAGCACCGTTCCAACCTATATGAGCCTAATGCCATGTTACAGGATTTAATGGCGCAGCGGACTGTTGAAGAGGAGCAAAGGCGGCAGGCTGAGCAGGAGTCCAGAGAAAAGGAACGGGAAGACACGAACAAGAGGTTGAAGCTGCTTGAGGATCAACTACAGGTAGAACATTATCTAAACTAGAGTAGAAGATTCATTACATATGGACGAACCACCCTCACGTGACTCTCATCTTATAGGTTCTTATGCAATCTCGAAGCAGTGCAAGTGATGCCCCTCCTCCTCCTCCGGAATGTTAACCCGATGGCCTCTCCTCCTCAAGATGATCTATATATGAACAAGTGTACTTCTATTGTGACGTGCACGTGTTTTGCAAGTAGTGACAATATGTATGAATTTGCGACTTGTGTGTGACGTCTACTAGGATAATACATTCGACTTGTGTGTGACAATCACATGTGGACTATCCCTAATTATGCCTATATATGTGTGGACTAGATCAAATTATGCCTATATATGATCAAATTATGCCTATATATGTGTGGACTAGATCAAATTATGCCTATATATGATCAAATTGCACTGCAGTTGTTTTTATCTGCAGGGATCAGAAAAGAAATAGCTTGACAGCAGAATGGATGGGAAAGATTTCCGAGAGCAACACTCGGAACACGATATACTACCGAGAGCACCTCTCGGAAACATGGTCGTCTAGGACACTACTGTTGTGCCACAACTTTTCCGAGAGCTGCTCTCGGAAAAGAAGGCCATTGCCGAGCATAGCTCTCGGCAAAGCTATGTAAAGTGTCAGCCCCCCATGTGGGCCACGCTGGTCAGAAGGATTGCCGAGAGCAGCTCTCGGCAAAGATATCGTCATTTTTTTTCAAAAATATTTAGCAAGTTATTTAAAACTTTTACTGATAAATGTGACCAGTGGGACCACATGTCAGTTAGAAAGAACACACACACAAAAAAAAAGGATGTTGCATATGCTTTGCCGAGGGTGACGCTCGGCAAAGTACGCAGTAACTGACGGAGCCGTCTAATGCGGACGAGCATGCCACGTGGCTCCTATTTGCCGTGAGCTGCTCTCGGCGTCTGCAACTTTGCCGTGCGGTGCCTCTTTGCCGTGAGGCAGTGACGGCAAAGATGTCAGTTTGCCGTGACGGTGGGTTTGCCGAGTGTGACACTCGGCAAACCTTGCTTTGCCGAGTGTCCGTGTTTTAGCACTCGGTGAAGAGCATTACACCCGGCGTACATGAAAATTCCAGTAGTGCGGGAGGTAAATTCTGTTATCCCCATGAGAAACATGTATCCCTGGCAAAAACTACTGACTTCGAAAAAATTGCATTTAAACTCTGAAAGTATAATTTATTTATATGTTATCTCTGTTATATCAAGATACTTGAGCCGTTGCGAGGCACGGGATCTCAATACATAGGACTAGTGCAGATGACGTTCCATTATGTTACTTGCAAGTTTCTGAACAATGTGCGGTCAATGCATGTCTATATCGAGGTAAAAAATTATTGAACTCAAGTTCATCCGGTCTCCAAAATTTTGCTTAGAGTTCTGGTGAGAAGCTTAGATATGAGAGAGGTGAGTTTATTACAGAGAAAGGTTCATACGCCTCACAGCACACACAACCAACGGCTTGCGCCTATAACAAGGTCAGAACACACGCTTACAAGTGGGAGTCAACACCACAACTCCAGCTCAAGGAACCCAACCGATCGTGCTCCCATTCCTTCCATTAACAAACAACAATTCACCTGCCTGGATGTTCGGAGCTGATTATTCTCTATCCGCCTCCGTTTTCTCTGAAGATGAGAAGGGCGTGACACGCCCTATCGCCTTCGCCTCGACATTCAGATAGTGTGCCCACTGGATCAGACCGTGGCGAGTTGCCGAATTGCTCCCTTGCGACAAGACGTCAATCCATGATCGCCATTGGAACGGGCGCAACCATAGAAAATGAAGTGAGGGGAGGAAGACGAGAAGCAATGGGGCAAAGGATAGAAGAAAGCTTGGGTCAATTATTGCACAGGCATAATAGCGGTGTGCCACAAGAAAGGCGTGCTACTAGTATTCACATTATTAGCAGCGTCGAGATACATCGCACGCACATGCACACAAATATTAGGTAGACAAGAGAGGAGGAGAGGAGCTGACTGGCATATGCGGATCCCACTGCATCGAACAACTGGGTAGACAGGAAGGGCCGAGGAGTGCATTTACCAAATGGGCCAAAAATCTGATGCCCCTGGCGCAGCAAAGGCACACGCACAAGGGATGCAAAAGACGCTACACAAAGAGGTCCACAGGTCATCGATTGCTGAAGTCGGCGCACAGGTGAGAGACTGGTTAACGAGGATCGGTGGCTGAGAAACCACCATGCAGTAAAATTGTATGGTGTCGGGCAGATCAAACGGCGCATGTGCCCCTCAGGGTTGTTAGATGTGTATAGTTTCATGTGTACATCCTTATTGTATAACCTCATTGTATAAGGAGCTTTTTTACACTTTACCACGCCTGTATATGTACTGGCCTTTGGTCCTTAGCAAAACTAGTTGCTCATTATCTAACATGGTATCAGATGCTAGGCTAGCCCTTTCCTCTCGCACGATGCAACTCCCTGTGTCCAGTACCTAGTCTGCCTGTCTCCGGTCGCCGCTGGCCGTTTTTACCTTCGTCAACGGCCGTCTTCGTCCTGGCCCCGACCGGATCCGCAGCCATGCTGCATGTCTCCGCTCCCGTCGCCCTTCTCCGCCTCTCCGACTGTTGCGCCAGGCCCCTGCTGCCCGCCCGGCCGTCGCCGTCCCAGGCCCGTCCGGCCGCCGCCGCTGCCACTAGCCGGTCTGGCCGTCGCCTCTGCCCCTGGCCCGTTCTGCTGCTGCCGCTCCAGGTCCATCTGGCCGCCGCAGCTGCCACAGGCCCGTCCGCCCGCTACAGCCGCCCCAGGCTTAGCCAGCCGCCGCCGTGACTTGTCCGGGGGAGCTCCTGATCCCCAGCCGGCTCCTTCCTGCTGAGGGGCTTCCTCCCTGAGCGCTTCTCTGTCCGCCCTCGAGCGATTTCCTGCTCGCTCGTTGTGCGAGCGCCTGCTCGATCCCGATCCAGTTTGGGTCTGCCTGCGTTGACTCAAAAAAAAAAGAGAAGAGCAACAGCAGCAGAGAGACTTCGTCATGTCTTCTTCAGGATATGTGGTCGTTCCTCGGTGCACGGTGATCTTCGATGGCACCAACTATGCTGAGTTTGTGGGATTCATGTGTATCCATATGCGCAGTCTTCTTCTGTTGGGTGTTCTCTCTGGCGAGGTCCCCTGTCCGCCATGCCCTGTTGCGCCCGTGGCCCCAATACCCCCGGTGCCACCGGTCCTTGCTGCTGATACTTCTTGGGCTGACCGAGATGCAGCCAAGGCTCTCGATGATGCTGCAGTTGATGCTTATGACCAGCAGGTATCAGCTTATTCAGATGCTCTCTCTGCGTACCATGATGATCTGTCTGCTTACACTCAGTTGTGCAATGATGATGCTCATGCTGCTGCTGTTCTCACTGCGAGTGTCCTCCCTCAGTTTGCTTCGGAGTTCATGGGTCTTGGCACAGTTGCTGCCATGTGGTCTTATCTCTGTCAGCGCTATCAGCCCCCTGGTGATGCTCTTTACCTATCAGTGGTGCGTCAAGAGCACGCACTCCAGCAAGGTGATTCCTCTGTTGATTAGTTCTATTCACAGTGCTCTGCCATCTGGCACCAGCTTGACTCTCTTCGGACAGTTGTTTGTGGGACTTGCCGTTGCTGTCAGACTACGCGGTCTGATTTGGAGTTTCAGAGGGTCCATGAGTTCTTATCTCGCCTCCGCTCTGAGTTTGAGCCTCGACGTGCTCACTTGCTTGCTCGTGGTCGTGTTCCCATCTTAGAGGTGCTTGCTGAGCTTCGTGCTGAGGAGACCCGCCTTCGCTCTGCTGGTTTGCTTGCGGCTCCGTCAGTTTTGGCTGCCCGAGCTCATGTGCCTTCTGCTCGTCTCACCGCTCCACCGCTCCTGCCTACTCCTTCACGGGGTGGGTCGCCCTCCTTATGCTGAGAAGGGCATGTCGTGTCGTGACACCTTCTGTGGTTACTGCTCCCGGACTGGTCACCTTGAGTCTGACTGTCGCCAGAAGAAGCGGGATCAGAGGCGCTCCTCTTCGAGTGGGACTCCTGCGACTTCCTCGACTCCGTCACTCACTGACCAGGACATTGTTCGCCTCAAGCGTCTACTTGCTTCCTCCGGATCCTCGTCGAATGGTTCCGCTGCTGCTGTGACTGCATCCACTTCTACACCACCGTCGACATCTACACAGTCAGGTACATCTACGTGGGTTCTAGATTCTGGAGCCTCCTTTCATATGTCTTCTGATTCTTCCGCGCTATCTTCTCTCCGGCCTCTTGATTCACCTGTTAATGTTCTTATGGCACACCTCTTCCTGTTGCTAGTCGTGGAATTCTTACCACTCCTTCTTTTTCTGTTCCTAGTGTTTCTCATGTTCCTCGCCTTACCATGAATCTTTTTTCCGCTGCCCAACTTACTGATTCTGGTTGTCGTGTCATTCTTGATACCGACTCTTGCTCCATTCAGGATCGTCGCACCAAGGCTTTGGTTGGTGCTGGCCCCCGGTGCCGTGAGTCAGAGGGCCTTTGGGAGGTTGACTGGCTTTGTGTTCCTTCCGCTGCCACCACTCCTGCCAGCACTCATGCTCTTGCTGCCTCTTCGTCTGCGTCCTTCCAGCAGTGGCATCATCGCCTTGGTCACATCTGTGGCTCTCTCTTGTCTTCTTTAGTTCGTCAGGGCCTCTTAGGGTCTGTATCTGGAGATGTTTCCTTACATTGTAATGGTTGCAGACTTGGAAAACACACCCAGTTACCTTAACCTACTAGTGAGTCTGTATCTCAGCGTCCTTTTGACTTAGTTCATTCTGATGTCTGGGGTCCTGCTCCCTTTGATTCGAAAGGTGGTCATCGCTACTATGTTTTGTTTATTGATGATTTCTCTCGCTACACTTGGCTCTCCTTCATGAAATCTCGTAGCGAGGTTCTCTCTATATACAAACGATTTGCTGCCATGGTTCACACCCAGTTTTCCACGCCCATTCGCACTTTTCGTGTTGACTCCGCTGGAGAGTATATCTCTCAGCTATTGCGTGGTTTTCTCGCGGAACAGGGTACTCTTGCCCAGTTCTCATGTCCTGGTGCTCATGCTCAAAATGGCGTTGCCGAACGTAAGCATCGTCATCTTCTTGAGACGGCCCGTGCGCTGATGATTGCTGCTTCTCTTCCACCCCACTTTTGGGCTGAAGCTATTTCTGCATCCACCTATCTCATCAACATTCAGCCATCCACTGCTCTGCAGGGTGGTATTCCTATGGAGTGTCTCACTGGTCGATCTCCTGACTACTCAGCTCTTCGTATTTTTGGATGTGTGTGCTATGTCCTTCTTGCCCCGCGAGAACGCACCAAACTGACTGCTCAGTCGGTTGAGTGTGTTTTCCTTGGCTATAGTGATGAGCACAAGGGCTATCGCTGTTGGGACCCTGTTGGTCGCCGCTTGCGCATCTCGCGTGATGTGACCTTTGACGAGTCTCGCTCTTACTACCCACGTCCTTCTTCCTCGAGCTTCTCTGTGGACGATATTTATTTTCTTCTCCTTCCCGATACACCCTGCTATGTACCTCATGTTTCACCTCCTCCTCCTGCACCTCTCCTTCCTTCTCCTTCACCACCGACCCCATCTTCCCCATCCTCCTCCTCCACCTCTCCACCATCATCTCCAGTCAGTCGCCCTCTTTCACCGTTTCCTCTCCACTATACTCGTCGCCCTCGTTTTGAGGATGCTTCCCTTGACACGCCTTCCACCTCTGGTGCACTTCCCTTCATGCCTCCCCCGGTTCATAACCTCCGTGCTCGGCCTTGCCCCCCGCCTGATCGCTACACTCCTGATCGGTACGGTCTCTCTGTTATTGCTGAGCCCACCTCCTATCGGACTGCCATGACTCAGCCTGAATGGCAGCTTGCAATGGCCGAAGAGCTTGCTGCCCTTGAGCGCTCTGGCACATGGGATCTGGTTTCCCTCCCTTTCGGTGTTCGTCCCATCACCTGCAAGTGGGTCTACAAGATTAAGACTCGCTCTAATGGTTCTCTTGAGCGCTACAAAGCGCGTCTTGTGGCCCGTGGTTTTCAGCAGGAGCAGGGACGCGGTTATGATGAGACATTCGCTCATGTAGCCCACATGACCACTGTTCGCACTCTTCTTGCTGTGGCTTCTGTTCATCATTCGTCTATCTCTCAACTTGATGTTCAGAACGCTTTTCTCAATGGCGAGTTGCGTGAGGAGGTTTATATGCAGCCACCACCGGGGTACTATGCTCCTGATGGTATGGTCTGTAGACTTCGTCGCTCCCTCTATGGTCTTAAACAGGCCCCTCGCGCCTGGTTTGAGCGCTTCGCCTCTGTGGTGACTGCCGCTGGTTTCTTGCCCAGTGATCATGATCCCGCGTTGTTTGTTCACACGTCTCCTCGTGGCCGGACTCTTCTCCTTCTCTATGTTGATGACATGATCATCACTGGTGACGAATCTGACTGCATTGCCTTTGTTAAGGCTCGCCTTCGGGACCAATTCCTCATGACTGATCTTGGTCCACTTCGCTATATTCTTGGGATTGAGATCTCCTCAACCTCTGATGGCTTCTACATCTCCCAAGAAAAATATATTCAGGATCTTCTTGCTCGCGCTGCTCTCGGTGATGAGCGCACAGTTGTGACTCCTATGGAGCTCAACGTTCAGCTTCGTTCCTCTGATGGTGACCCTCTTCCTAATCCCACTCGCTATTGTCACCTTGTTGGCAGTCTTGTCTATCTTGCTGTTACGCGTCCTGACATCTCCTATCATGTCCACATCCTGAGTCAGTTTGTTTCAGCCCCCACCTCTGTCCACTATAGTCATCTCCTCCGTGTTCTACGATATCTTCGTGGCACGATCTCTCGGCGTCTTTTCTTTCCCCGCTGCAGCTCTCTTGAGCTCCAGGCCTACTCTGATGCTACCTGGGCTAGTGATCCCTCTGATCGACGATCGTTGTCTGCTTATTGTGTCTTTCTTGGTGGCTCTCTTATTGCCTGGAAGACCAAAAAAACAGACTGCAGTTTCTCGCTCGAGTACAGAGGCTGAGTTGCGAGCCATGGCTATGTTGACGGCTGAGGTGATCTGGTTACGGTGGTTACTTGAGGATTTTGGTGTGTCTGCTACTACCTCGACTCCCTTACTGTCAGACAGTACTGGTGCTATCAGTATTGCGCGTGACCCGGTGAAGCATGAGCTCACCAAGCACATCGGTGTGGATGCCCACTTTGTGCGTGTTGCTGTGCAGGATCAGACTCTCGCTCTTCACTATGTGCCCTCTGAGTTACAGTTGACGGACTTCTTCACGAAGGCACAGACTCGAGCGCAGCATGGCTTTTTCCTCTCCAAACTCAGTGTTGTTGATCCACCATGAGTTTGAGGGGGGGGGGGGTGTTAGATGTGTATAATTCCATGTGTACATCCCCATTGTATAAGGGGCTTTTCTGCATTTTACCACATCTGTATATGTACTGGCCTTTGACCTTCAGTAAAGCTAGTTGCTCATTATCTAACAAGGATCACGAAGGAGGCATGTACTCCAACATCCTTTATAAGAGTATTGGAGTCAATGGCAGCTCTTCCATAGCTTGCTATCCCCTACCTTTTCATCCAAGAAGCAAAGCACCTATAACATCTCTAATTTTTGAAATTTCCAAACACCCATATTATTTTGAACGCATACTAGACCTCCGCTAGCTAAGTGAAGTTTCCTATGGGCCCTCAAACTCGTTCCAAAGGCAGTTTGCCATTGTGAGAATTAATGAGGTCCAAAGTGCATTTATGAAAATGAAAAAAGGACATCAAATACACAGGAATGTTAGCTAGACATGATTTCATAAGCACCAACCTCCCACCACATCCTTGTGATGCTAGTTGAGATATTCAAGTTTGCTGCGCCTTTGAATGAGTTTTATGTGACGTGAACAAGAGTTGGCGATTTGGTAACGATCAGTGTGCTGTGATATATGATGTGAATTTTGTTTGCAAGGTTGCAGACGCCGGGACAATAAAATTCGTTTTATTTGACGTAGAACGTGATATTTCGGCAGACTCGTTACTCGGTCGTGTTGTTATAATTAGTTGGATGGTCGTCTCACAGCTATACAACATGTCTAATGTCCACATCTGGCTTTCCCGGCGGCACAGCCACATGCATGTCCGTCCAGTTTCGTATAGAAACTATACACGGATAGTCGTCAGTTGGCATCGTTGTTAATATTGACCTTACATTTCTTGTCAAGTTAATAAGAAACTTACAATGTACAAATTCAAAAACAAAGAAACTTAAGTTACCATTAGGATACTCCTGATGACGCAAGATCATATTTTAATTGACGGTTTGCCGTGTTCCCATGTGCGAACGAACTAATGTGCTGCTATATAGAGAGCGTTCCAGGCCATGTCTTCCGCCTTGAGGTGCCACCATTTCCTAACCACGGCGCAAAATGGGACTGGCGACATCGAGGAAACGCCCGGCAACGGCAACGGCAACGATCACAGCGAAGCCGCGAGTCACCCTGAGCCTGCTGACAAAGGGTCGGCCGCGACGAGTGGCGGAGTCATGTTGGAGCTGCGCATGTACCTCCTGCTGATGGCCATCCTGGCGGCTACAGTGACGTACGTCGCTGGGCTAAACCCGCCGGGCGGAGTCTGGCAGCTGAGCACCAAGGACGGCTACCGCGCCGGCAACCAGATCCTCGTGGTGACGGACCACACCCGGTACAACGCCTTCTTCTACAGCAACGCCACCGCGTTCATGGCGTCGGTCGTGGTCATCCTCCTCCTCCTCCTCGTAGAGCGGAGCGTGGACGGGAGCACCAAGTGGCTCGTCACGCTAAGGGTGGTCATGGTGCTGGACTTGCTCGCGCTCATGGTGGCCTACGCCGCCGGGGCAAGCCGGGGAACGGTCACAACCGTCTTCGCCTCCGTTCTGGTATCCGCCGTCTTCATCTATAACATGTTTCATATAATCATGTATCTCCAACCCTGCGAGGACAAGAAAAAGAAACCTCCTTCCGAACCTCTACCTGAACCTGGGGTCGGGGAGGACAAGCACAAGCCTCTTCCTCATGAAGATCAAGGTCCCAATGTTGCTAATGATTTGGAAGGCCTACTCAAAATCGAGCGGCGGCGCAAGGTTCTTATGCTGTTCGCGATCTTCTCGGCCACCGTCACCTACACGGCAGGGCTGAACCCACCGGGTGGCTTCTTTCTGGTGACCCAGAACGGCCACCGCGCCGGTGACCCGGTACTCCAGGATGGCCACTCCCGACGCTTCATGGCCTTCTTCATCTTCAACACCGCCGCTTTCATTGCGTCCCTGGTTGCAGTCATGCGCCTGACGACCATCAGGAGCGAGCTCGAGATGGACACCGTGGACCAGTGGCAGCATGTCCCGTACGGGTTCGTCCTCGTCGCGCTGTTCAGCCTTTGCGGGGCCTACGCCGTCGGGAGCTGCAGGAGTACTACCTCCACCATCTACCTCGGCGTGCTGGTTCTCCTTCTTGTCGTATACATCACCATCCTGTTCCTCATCCACAAATACTGGTGGGATAAGCTGTCCAACCTTGCTGGTCAAATAGGAAGGTATGATCCACATCCAACACTAGTATTTTCTTTCACAAGCACCCAAAGTTTGCGTATCATTTCATTGACAAGTAAGTAAATAGAAGAGAAATATCAGTAACATACATGAGAAAAGGTAGGGGCACCACACTAAGTGTGGGAAAAGCAGAAAGGGATACAACATGGCACAAAACTATCCTAGCTCAAACTAGAGCCGGGAAGACGGAGGGACGAAATACAGGGCATCTAGACCGCGTCATGTCAACTAGTAATTGGTACTTTATTTTCTAACACTAGCTAGTACTCGTATTAGATAGCTATTAGTACAGTAGCAACTAGCAATTAGTACTTTCTTTTCTTGCTAGTATTAGATAGCTATTAGTACAGTTAGCAACTAGCAATTAGTATTTTCTTTTCTAACAATCACATGGCACCCACCGCACCACAACTCGCAGTGTTATATACACTGTTGGGGATCGTTGCAGAAATTAAAAAAAAAATCTACGCATCACCAAGATCAATCTATGGAGTTTACTAGCAACGAGAGGGGAGTGCATCTTCATACCTTTGAAGATCGCGATGCGGAAGCGTTGCAAGAACGCGGTCGGTGGAGTCGTACACGAAGCGATTCAGATCGCGGCCGAATCCGATCTAAGCACCGAACAACGGTGCCTCCGCGTTCAACACACATGCAGCCCGGTGACGTCTCCCGCGCCTTGATCCAGCAAGGAGAGAGGGAGAGGTTGGGGAAGACTCAGTCCAGCAGCAGCACGACGGCGTGGTGGTGGTGGAGGAGCGTAATATTAGTCGTTTCTGCCTCCTTTCTTTCTTCCTTTCTAGGAAAGATCACAAGTGAACATATTTGGCTATATATTGGTTGTGCTACTACTAGCTAGTATGAGTAACTACCATGTACATAGTTTTGCACAATATACATGTCGAGTTTTAAAGATGCCATGGAGCTAAGAGAATAGACGCTTTGGTGCACACATGATAGTGGGTTTTCACATTTAATGAGGTTCGATGAAGTTCCCTGAATTTTATTGATTTCACTAGTCGACACTAAAATATTTACCTTTTGGTCAAAATATTCAGCAATTTCGGTAGTACAAAGGAATCAAAATATATCTTTAAAACATATTTTCAGATGTTCCAAATATTTGATTGAATTCAAGTGAATATTTCGGCCCTTTGGCGAAATGTAAACCAAAATCACTAAAATTCCGATTTTGGTTGTCGCTGAAATATTTCTGAAATTGAAAGTGAAAACCACAAAATTATCGCTCACGACATGATAAATAGTTATGGTGTGTATTAGCAACCACGGACAATAGTTTACACATGCTTGTGATTTGTTTTCAAAAGGTATAAATACCCTCGATGCCTTTTAGGATTTTAACCCCTACAAATACACAGAGTGTTTTCCGCAAAAATTAAATATAAAATACAGAGTGTTAGATCCACTAATAAACATTACTAACCTGCATTGCAGCCGGCTATGTTCATGCTGGACCTGGATCCATCAACCCATCGGTTCATGCTGGAGCCGGATCCACAAACCCATCATCAAAGGAACCCCAGGGTATCTGCTCCTGCTCATGTGTAAATATTATGAGATCGTGGTTCTTATTTGTAAACTCTAAACTTTGATGTCCCTAACACGCTGAGCAAATTACTAGGGGTGAGAATGGATCCAAGAAAAAGATGGCGCCGGCGTCATCGCCAGAGCCGCCAGAGAGCGAAGGCATCATTCAGCTAAGGAGGGCTCACTATCTGGTGCTGCTACTTGCCACTGTTGCAGCGACCATCACCTACCAGGCAGGGATGAACCCGCCGGGCGGCTTCTGGCCTGACGACCGTGACGGGCACAAGGGCGGCGACCCGGTGCTGGTGACCACGCACCCCAGGCGTTACAGGGTGTTCTTCTACTGCAACTCCGCCGCTCTGGTCGCCTCGGTGGTTGTCATCATTATGGTCCAGAGCAAGCATCTGACATCGAGCGCCGTCCACAAGAGCCACGGGCTGGAGGCCGCCATGATACTGGACCTGCTTAGCCTCATGGCTGCGTACGCGGTCGGTTGTGCCCGGGACGTGAGCACCTCCCTCCACGTCGTCGCTCTGGCCGGCGCCGTCCTGGTCTACGTGGTCATACACATCGCCTTGTTCACGCTAGACCACAAGGGCGACAGCAGAGGCGACGACAAGGAGGAAGAGAAAATGCTGAAGAGGCGCAAAGTACTGCTGCTGCTCGCCATCTTGGCCGCCACCATCACGTACCAAGCTGGGTTGACTCCGCCGGGAGGCTTCTGGGTCGACGAGGACGTGCCCGGTGGGCACACCGCAGGCTACCCAGTTCTCTCGACCGGCTACCCTCGCCGCTACGCCACCTTCTTCTACTGCAACGCGGCGAGCTTCATGTCATCCATAGCCGTCATCATCCTCCTCGTCAACCCGAACCTGTACCGGCTGGGCATAAGGTGCTACGCCCTCTACGTGTGCGCGGTGGCGGGCCTGTTCGGCCTCATGGCCGCCTACGCAGCCGGAAGCTCTCGCCATCTCCGGACATCCATCTTCATGATCTCACTGGTGGCTGTGGTAGTCACCTTCATAATCTTCTCCTAGCATTCCATTTCAAATTCAATAAGGGTCTCGGGCTCGGCAGCGCTCACGAAACCAAGGAGACCCCGAAAGGGAAAGAGGGGAACAAGAAAAGATACACCAAGCGCAAGTACTTGATGCTGGTGGGCATCCTGGTTGCGAGCGTCACCTACCAAGCCGGCCTTACCCCGCCGGGCGGCGTCTGGCCGGACGGCAGCGACAGGCACGCCGCCGGCAACCCGGTGCTGCACGACAGCAACAAGCAGCGGTACCGTTTGTTTTTCTACAGCAACTCCGTTTCTTTCTTGGCGTCCATCGTCGTCATCCTCCTCCTGCTGTTGGACGAGACGTTGTTCGACCCAAAGCAGGAGTTGGTATCGGACGATCAGCATCTGCTATGGGTGGCCCAGTCCTCGATTCTGCTGGCCCTGCTTGGCCTCCTGTGGGCGTACGCCTCCGGCTGCAGCCGGGAGTGGAAGACGTCGGGATATGTCGTCGCGCTCGCCGTCGCTGTGCTGCTCTACATGGCCATCCATGTGGCGCTATCATGCCACGACAAGAAAGGCAAAAAAACACCTCAAGAGGACGGCAAATCACCTGGCAAGCAATGCAGTTCCGAAGACGGTGAAGGAAAGCTAGAGCGGGTTCAATCTGAGATTAACACTGTATAGGGAACGAATGATCTAGAAAACAATGTATAGGGAACTCCGGAATTTGTTTACTTCTGTTGACATGGCTATCGATCCTTAATTTGTACACATGTACACGGCTAGTTTGTTAATTGTCATTTCGCACATTAGGCAAACCTCTTCCGACTCTTCAATTTACAAACAGAAACACTTTGTAAATTCGTTTATAATCCATGCATGCATGTCCTGCAAGAGGAAATTAGGAAAGGAAATTCTGGGGGGAGGGGGTTGAAAGGGGAATTTGTCAGATCACGAATTAAAAAAAAATTGCAGGTTCCTGAATTTTTAAAAATATGCTGAAATTACACATGATCACTAATTTAACAACCACATTTCAAATTGTTCGTGAATTCAAAAAATTACACAAATTCATAAAATCTTGGTGAATTTTAAAAAGATTCATGGATTTAAAAAATGTTTACTTCTTTTCAGAATTCATACATTGTGAAAGTGCATTTGTGTTTAAATGGTGTTTTGGTGTAATGACAATGTGGTTGGTGGGACTAATGACGATTACTAAGTTTATCTCAGTTCATTGGTCCATCAAAAGTTATTTTAAGAAGATGGTTGAGGCCCCATTTCTAAAAGGAAAAAAGGTGTGATTTTCCGACGACTCGAAGTTCTGTTTTGGTTTCCTTGAGTCATAGGACACCCACACTATTAAGAGGGATCGACATGCTTAGATGCAAAGCATGGGAACATGGGAAAATATACACCAGCCTTCCCATTTTTATCCACCAAAATATTGCGCAAGTCCATCTCGAATGTGTCCTAAGACAATATGCCCTATGCACACAAGCCTCCAGCCCCGTGTACATGGGGTTGGGTCTGAAACTCCCTGGACATCCCGTGCATGGACATGTACTATGCACACGGGGTCCAGTTGTTTCATCTCTGTACACCCAGTGCATACGAGGGCTTTAGCTCGTGCGCACGGGGTCTCCTGGCTGGCAACGATTACAATTAGGGTGAGCTATCTAAAGCCCCTTCTCCTACCATCCACCTTAACCCTAATGTTTAGAGAAGCTACACCATTTCCAGACCTTCCAAGGCTTCAATATTATCAATCCCTCCACCAAATTGTTGATACTTTGAGAATTGAGAGTGAGTAAGACCCGGTCTACACTTTCACCAAACCAATTCGTGTTCCCTGCTTGATTTCCTCATCAACACTTGTTACTTTTGGAGATTGAGCTCCTACACGGTAGGAGTCAAGTCCCAGAAGCTTCCTTGCTTGTGGTGTGATTTGGAGAGTTTGTAAAGGTGTGATGGTTGTCTACAAGACCCCCCCCCCCCAAGTGTTTTGAGGCTCATCCCCTGGGGTTGAATCAAAGGGAGAATATGGTGAGCCACTTGGTGGCGCTCTAGAGCATTGGTTTCAGCATCCACTACAAAAAAAACACTTTTGTCATGATAATGATACATGTTTGTCATAGTAGGTCACGTTTTTCTATCATATATGTACATTCGTGATGATTTTATGACAGAATCAAGATAGTAATACTGTTGGGGGCGTAGTAATTTCAAAAAAAATCCTACGCACACACAGGATCATGGTGATGCATAGCAACGAGAGGGGAGAGTGTGTCCACGTACCCTCGTAGACCGAAAGCGGAAGCGTTATGACAACGCGGTTGATGTAGTCGTACGTCTTCATGATCCGACCGATCCAAGTACCGAACGTACGGCACCTCCGAGTTCAGCACACGTTCAGCTCGATGATGTCCCGCGAACTCCGATCCAGCAGAGCTTCACGGGAGAGTTTCGTCAGCACGACGGCGTGGTGACGGTGATGATGATGCTACCGACGCAGCGCTTCGCCTAAGCACCGCTACGATATGATCGAGGTGGAATATGGTGGAGGGAGGCACCGCACATGGCTAAGAGATCAAAAGATCAATTGTTGTGTCTATGGGGTGCCCCCTGGCCACGTATATAAAGGAGTGGAGGAGGGGGGAGAGGGCCGGCCCCTATGGCGTGCCCTGGAAGAGTCCTACTCCCACCGGGAGTAGGATTCCCCCCCCCCCCTTCCAAGTAGTAGGAGTAGGAGTCAAGGAAAGGGAAGAGAGAAGAGAAGGAAGGAGGAGGCGTAGCCCCTCCCCCTAGTCCAATTCGGACTAGGCCTTGGGGGGGCAGCCTCTCCTCTCTCTTTCCCCTAAAGCCCAATAAGGCCCATATACTCCCCGGCGAATTCCCGTAACCCTCCGGTACTCCGAAAAATACCCGAATCACTCGCAACCTTTCCGATGTCCGAATATAGTCGTCCAATATATCGATCTTTACGTCTCGACCATTTCGAGACTCCTCATCATGTCCCCGATCTCATCCGGGACTCCGAACTACCTCCGGTACATCAAAACACATAAACTCATAATACAAATCGTCACCGAACGTTAAGCGTGCGGACCCTACGGGTTCGAGAACTATGTAGACATGACCGAGACACGTCTCCGGTCAATAACCAATAGCGAAACCTGGATGCTCATATTGGCTCCTACATATTCTACGAAGATCTTTATCGGTCAAACCGCATAACAACATACGTTGTTCCCTTTGTCATCGGTATGTTACTTGCCCGAGATTCGATCGTCGGTATCTCAATACCTAGTTCAATCTCGTTACCGGCAAGTCTCTTTACTCGTTCCGTAATACATCATCCCGCAACTAACTCATTAGTTACAATGCTTGCAAGGCTTATAGTGATGTGTATTACCGAGTGGGCCCAAGATACCTCTCCGACAATCGGAGTGACAAATCCTAATCTCGAAATACGCCAACTCAACAAGTACCTTCGGAGACACCTGTAGAGCACCTTTATAATCACCCAGTTACGTTGTGACGTTTGGTAGCACACAAAGTGTTCCTCCGGTAAATGGGAGTTGCATAATCTCATAGTCATAGGAACATGTATAAGTCATGAAGAAAGCAATAGCAACATACTAAACGATCAAGTGCTAAGCTAACGGAATGGGTCAAGTCAATCACGTCATTCTCCTAATGATGTGATCCCGTTAATCAAATGACAACTCATGTCTATGGCTAGGAAACATAACCATCTTTCATCAACGAGCTAGTCAAGTAGAGGCATACTAGTGACACTCTGTTTGTCTATGTATTCACACATGTATCATGTTTCCGGTTAATACAATTCTAGCATGAATAATAAACATTTATCATGATATAAGGAATTAAATAATAACTTTATTATTGCCTCTAGGGCATATTTCCTTCAGTCTCCCACTTGCACTAGAGTCAATAATCTAGTTCACATCGCCATGTGATTTAACATCAATAGTTCACATCTTTATGTGGTTAACACCCATAGTTCACATCGATATGTGACCAACACCCAAAGGGTTTACTGGAGTCAGTAATCTAGTTCACATCTCTATGTGATTAACACCCAAAGAGTACTAAGGTGTGATCATGTTTTGCTTGTGAGATAATTTTAGTCAACGGGTCTGTCACATTCAGATCCGTAAGTATTTTGCAAATTCTATGTCTACAATGCTCTGCACGGAGCTACTCTAGCTAATAGCTCCCACTTTCAATATGTATCCAGATTGAGACTTAGAGTCATCTGGATCAGTGTCAAAAACTTGCATCGACGTAACCCTTTACGACGAACCTTTTGTCACCTCCATAATCGAGAAACATATCCTTATTCCACTAAGGATAATTTTGACCGCTGTCCAATGATCTACTCCAAGATCACTATTGTACTCCCTTGCCAAACTCAGTGGTAGGGTATACAATAGATCTGGTACACAGCATGTCATACTTTATCGAACCTATGGCTGAGGCATAGGGAATGACTTTCATTCTCTTTCTATCTTCTGCCGTGGTCCACAGGCAAGAACTCTTTCTTTGGCTGTTCCATTTTGAACTATTTAAAAATCTTGTCAAGGTATGTACTCATTGAAAAAAAACTTATCAAGCGTCTTGATGCTCAATATGTAAGCAGCTTCACCGTGGTCTTTCTTTGAAAAACTCCTTTCAAATACTCCTTTATGCTTTCCAGAAAATTCTACATTATTTCCGATCAACAATATGTCATTCACATATATTTATCAGAAATGTGTAGTGCTCCCACTCACTTTCTTGTAAATACAGGCTTCACCGTAAGTCTGTATAAAACTATATGCTTTGATCAACTCATCAAAGTGTATATTCCAACTCCGAGATGCTTGCACCAGTCCATAGATGGATCGCTGGAGCTTGCACATTTTGTTAGCACCTTTAGGATTGACAAAACCTTCTGGTTGCACCATATACAACTCTTCTTTAATAAATCCATTAAGGATTGAAGTTTTTGTTATCCATTTGCCAGATTTCATAAAATGTGGCAATTTTGCTAACATGATTCGGACAGACTTAAGCATCCCTACGAGTGAGAAAATCTCATCGTAGTCAACACCTTGAACTTTGTCAAAACCATTTTCGACAAGTCTAGCTTTGTAGATAGTAACACTACTATCAGCGTCCGTCTTCCTCTTGAAGATCCATTTATTTTCTATGGCTTGCCGATCATCGGGCAAGTCAACCAAAGTTCACACTTTGTTCTCATACATGGATCCCATCTCATATTTCATGGCCTCAAGCCATTTCGTGGAATATGAGCTCATCATCGCTTCCTCATAGTTCGTAGGTTCATCATAGTCAAGTAACATGACCTCCAGAACATGATTACCGTACCACTCTGGTGCGGATCTTACTCTGGTTGACCTACGAGGTTTGGTAGTAACTTGATCTGAAGTTACATGATCATCATCATTAGCTTCCTCACTAATTGGTGTAGGAGTCACAGGAACAGATTTCTGTGATGAACTATTTTCCAATAAGGGAGAAGGTACAGTTACCTCATCAAGTTCTACTATCCTCCCACTCACTTCTTTCAAGAGAAACTTCTTCTCTAAAAAGGATCCATTTTTAGCAACGAATGTCTTGCCTTCGGATCTGTGATAGAAGGTGTACCCAACTGTCTCCTTTGGGTATCCTATGAAGACACATTTCTCCGATTTGGGTTCGAGCTTATCAGGTTGAAACCTTTTTCACATAAGCATTGCAACTCCAAACTTTAAGAAACGACAACTTTGGTTTCTTGCCAAACCATAGTTCATATAGTGTCGTCTCAACGGATTTAGATGGTGCCCTATTTAACGTGAATGCAGCTGTCTCTAATGCATAACCCCAAAACGATAGTGGCAAATCGGTAAGAGACATCATAGATTGCACCATATCTAATAAAGTACGGTTACGATGTTCGGACACACCATTATGCTGTGGTGTTCCAGGTGGCGTGAGTTGCGAAACTATTCCGCATTGTTTCAGATGAAGACCAAACTCGTAACTCAAATATTCTCCTCCACGATCAGATCGTAGAAACTTTATTTTCTTGTTATGATGATTTTCCACTTCACTCTGAAATTATATGAACTTTTCAAATGTTTCATACTTATGTTTCATCAAGTAGATATACTCATATCTGCTTAAATCATCTGTGAAGGTCAAAAATAATGATACTCGCCGTGAGCCTCAACACTCATCGGATCGCATACATCAGTATGTATTATTTCCAAAAAATCAGTTGCTTGCTCCATTGTTCCGGAGAACGGAGTTTTAGTCATCTTGCCCATAAGGCATGGTTCGCAAGCATCAAGTGATTCCAAAATCCCATCATCATGGAGTTTCTTCATGCGCTTTAGACCAATATGACCTAAATGGCAGTGCCACAAATAAGTTGCACTATCATTATTAACTTTGCATCTTTTGGCTTCAATATTATGAATATATGTATTACTACGATCGAGATCCAACAAACCATTTTAGTTGGTGTGTATGACCATAGAAGGTTTTATTCATGTAAACAGAACAACAATTGTTCTCTAACTTAAATGAATAACCGTATTGCAATAAACATGATCAAATCATATTCATGCTCAACGCAAACACCAAATAACATTTATTTAGGTTCAACACTAATCCCGAAAGTATAGGGAGTGTGCGATGATGATCATATCAATCTTGAGACTGCTTCCAACACACATCGTCTCTTCACCCTTAACTAGTTTCTGTTCATTCTGCAACTCCCGTTTCGAGTTACTACTCTTAGTAACTGAACTAGTATCAAATACTGCGGGGTTGCTATAAACACTAGTAAAGTACTCATCAATAACATGTATATCAAATATACCTTTGTTCACTTTTCCATCCTTCTTATCCGCCAAATACTTGGGGCAGTTCCGCTTCCAGTGACTAGTCCCTTTGAAGTAGAAGCGCTTAGTCTCAGGCTTAGGTCCAGACTTGGGCTTCTTCACTTGAGCAGCAACTTGCTTGCCGTTCTTCTTGAAGTTCCCCTTCTTTCCTTTGCCCTTTTCTTGAAACTAGTGGTCTTGTTAACCATCAACACTTGATGCTTTTCTTGATTTCTACCTTCGTCGATTTCAGCATCACGAAGAGCTTGGGAATTGTTTCCGTTATTCCTTGCATATTATAGTTCATCACGAAGTTCTAGCAACTTGGTGATAGTGACTAGAGAACTCTGTCAACCACTATCTTATCTGGAAGATTAACTCCCACTTGATTCAAGTGATTGTAGTACTCAGACAATCTAAGCACATGCTTACTGGTTGAGCTATTCTCCTCCATCTTGTAGGCAAAGTAATGTCAGAGGTCTCATACCTCTCGACACGGGCATGAGTATGAAATACCAATTTCAACACTTGGAACATCTTATATGCTCCGTGGCGTTCAAAACATTTTTGAAGTCCCGGTTCTAAGCCGTAAAGCATGGTGCACTAAACTATCAAGTAGTTATCATACCGAGCTTTTGTCAAAACGTTCAAAACGTCTGCATCTGCTCCTGCAATAGTTCTGTCACCTAGCGGTGCATCAAGGACATAATACTTCTGTGCAGCAATGAGGATAATCCTCAGATAACGGAGCTAGTCCGCATCTTTGCTACTAACATCTTTCAACTTATTTTTCTCTAGGAACATATCAAAAATAAAAACAGGGGAGCTAAACACGAGCTATTGATCTACAACATAGATATGCTAATACTATCAGGACTAAGTTCATGATAAATTAAAGTTCAATTAATCATATTACTTAAGAACTCCCACTTAGATAGACATCCCTCTGATCATCTAAGTGATCACGTGATCCAAATCAACTAAACCATGTCCGATCATCACGTGAGATGGAGTAGTTTTCAATGGTGAACATCACTATGTTGATCATATCTACTATATGATTCACGCTCAACCTTTCGGTCTCAGTGTTCCGAGGCCATATCTGCATATGCTAGGCTCGTCAAGTTTAACCCGAGTATTCCGCGTGTGCAAAACTGGCTTGCACCCGTTGTAGATGAACGTAGAGCTTATCACACCCGATCATCACATGGTGTCTCGGCACGACGAACTTTGGCAACGGTGCATACTCAGGGAGAACACTTCTATCTTGAAATTTAGTGAGAGATCATCTTATAATGCTACCGTCAATCAAAGCAGAATAAGATGCATAAAGGATAAACATCACATGCAATCAATATAAGTGATATGATATGGCCATCATCATCTTGTGATTGTGATCTCCATCTCCAAAGCACCGTCATGATCACCATCATCACCGGCGCGACACATTGATCTCCATCATAGCATCGTTGTCGTCTCGCCAACTATTGCTTCTACGACTATCGCTACCGCTTAGTGATAAAGTAAAGTATTACAGGGCGATTGCATTGCATACAATAAAGCGACAACCATATGGCTCCTGCCAGTTGCCGATAACTCGGTTACAAAACATGATCATCTCATACAATAAAATATAGCATCATCCCTTGACCATATCACATCACAACATGCCCTGCAAAAACAAGTTAGACGTCCTCTACTTTGTTGTTGCAAGTTTTACGTGGCTGCTACGGGCTGAGCAAGAACCGTTCTTACCTACGCATCAACACCACAACGATAAGTTTGTCAAGTTAGTGCTGTTTTAACCTTCTCAAGGACCGGGCGTAGCCACACTCGGTTCAACTAAAGTTGGAGAAACTGACACCCGCCAGCCACCTATGTGCAAAGCACGTCGGTAGAACCAGTCTCGCGTAAGCGTACGCGTAATGTCGGTCCGGGCCGCTTCATCCAACAATATCGCCGAACCAAAGTATGACATGCTGGTAAGCAGTATGACTTGTATCGCCCACAACTCACTTGTGTTCTACTCGTGCATATAACATCTACGCATAAAACCTGGTCGGATGCCATTGTTGGGGAACGTAGTAATTTCAAAAATTCCTACGCACACACAGGATCATGGTGATGCATAGCAACGAGAGGGGAGAGTGTGTCCACGTACCCTCGTAGACCGAAAGCGGAAGCGTTATGACAACGCGGTTGATGTAGTCATACGTCTTCACGATCCGATCGATCCAAGTACCGAACGTACGGCACCTCCGAGTTCAGCACACGTTTAGCTCGATGACGTCCCGTGAACTCCGATCCAGCAGAGCTTCACGGGAGAGTTTCGTCAGCACGACGGCGTGGTGACGGTGATGATGATGCTACTGACGCAGGGCTTCGCCTAAGCACCGCTACGATATGATCGAGGTGGAATATGGTGGAGGGGGGCACCGCACACAGCTAAGAGATCAAAAAATCAATTGTTGTGTCTATGGGGTGCCCCCTGGCCACGTATATAAAGGAGTGGAGGAGGGGGAGAGGGCCGGCTGAAAGAACATGCGGTGCCCCCATGTTTGGTTTTGGTAATTGATGACAATCTCTATGAACTAATGGTTGGCTTGAGTAATATTTGAAGGATTTGTCCATAGGCATTTCTTGAAGTCCATGTGTTGGTTTCAAGGAGTTTATGTGGTGACCAAGGTGTTATTAAGGAATTATCCAAAGATTGGTCATGTGAGAGTAGAGCTTATTGCAAGCATGTCTTGAAGAAGAAGATTGTGTGATCATTCATGTTTACCTTCAAGACATCATCCAAATGAAGAGAGTTGGAAAGAGTCAAGGTTGATCAAGACTAAGTCAAGAGTGAATCAAGTTGATCAACACACAAAGCGCACAAGATGTACCGAGAGGGATCAAGCGATCCCATGGTGTGGTAAGCATTGTCAATTACGCTTTGTGTACTAACCCATGATCTTCGTGAGAGTTCTTTGTGGGGTTAGGTTGCGGTGTGCAAGTTCAAGTGAAGCATCATGAAGAGATCAAATGCTTGAAGCTTGCCGTCCATTGTGGCGACAATGGATTTATGAAGATGTTGCGGTGTGCAAGTTCAAGTAAAGCATCATGAAGAGATCAAATGCTTGAAGCTTGCCGTCCATTGTGGTGACAATGGACTTGTGAAGATGTGCGGAAGAGTGGCTCACCCATAGTGGAGTATGGGGGAGCAATCAACTAGTCTTCATCGAGCCAACACAACCAAGAAAGGTGGTCCAACTTGAGGGAGTCAAGTTCGTCATCATCTAGCTCAAGTGGACCATGTGCAAGGAAAAGGTTTGCTCTTGATAGGTTTTCTATTTTACCGGTCTCATGATGGTAGTTGGGAGACCGGGTTATAGGATCGATTGCCATACTATCAAGGGGGGCTCTCGATGAGTAGCTTGATCGTATCGTTCATAGAGAGCTCAAACCATTGCATCCTTGCATCATCTTTGTTGGTTCTTGTTTGGTTCTTCTCTTTGTGAGTTTTGGAGCTTATGGTCATCTTGATGACAAGCTCGAGTTCATCGAAAACGGAGTTCACTCGCATCTTCTATGATGTTTTCGATGTTGGAGGTTATGTCGGTTCTTCTGGTTGGAGGTTTCACTCCTCTATTTGTTGGCATACCTCCCCTGCCTCTTCTTACTATAACCAGTCGCCGTTTTGATGCTACACATCGTCTTGTATCCAACAAGCTTGAGTTTGCTCAATTCGGAGCTCATATGAAGAAGTTATGGCAGTTCTGGTTTTCTCCCTGCGGTAGTACCGCGGCCAGAGCGGCAGTACCGCTTATCGCCCCAAGCGGTAGTACCGCTGTCCAAAGCGGTAGTACCGCCTATGGCCATAAGCGGTAGTACAGCTACGGTTCCGCGCTGGTACCGCCTCGATTTTGGGTCTTGCATTTTTCGTGTCGAGTTTTGCAGTAGTTGCACGGCAGTAAGGCACGGCAGTTCCACCTATAAGCGGTAGTACCGCCCCGATGGGCGGTAGTACCGCCTGTAAGCGGTAGTACCGCACTGGTCAGGCGGTAGTACCGCTACTGCATTTTTGGTCCCGTGTTCTGCTCCTCCAGCGGTAGTACTGCTGGTGTGCGCGGTAGTACCGCTTATAAGCGGTACTACCGCCCCAAGGTTCATGTTTGGTTGCTCCTTTTCCCTGCTTCTTCCGCCAGAGCGGTAGTACCGCTCGTGGAGCGGTAGTACCGCTCGTGTGCCGGCTGAGCACATAACGGTTGGATTTTTCCCCTTCTATAAAAGGGGGTCTTCTTCCCCAATGAACCTTATCCATTGAGCTCGTGTTCTTCCCCCATTGTTGACCTTCTTCGAGCTTGCTAACTCTCAATACCTCCATGGATTCTTGCTAGTTTTGAGGGAAAAGAGAGAGGAGATCTAGATCCACATTTCCACCAATCATGTTCTCCTCTTTGTGAGGGGAACCCCTTGGATCTAGATCTTGGAGTTCTTGGTGTTCTCCTTCTTGTTCTTCCTCTCTTTTTCCTCCCTAGCATTAGTAGCTTCGGTGGGATTTGAGAGAGAAGGGCTTGGGCACTCCGTGTGCCCTTGCCATTGCATTTGGTGTATCGGTTTGAGTTCTCCACGGTGATACGTGGAAGTTACAAGTTGAGAAGCTTATTACTCTTGGGTGCTTGGTGCCCTTGAGCTTGTTCCTCTTGGGTGCTTGGGCGCCCTAGACGGTTGGTGGTGTTCGGAGCTCAATCATTGTGGTGTAAAGCTCCGGACAAGCGTCGGGGTCTCCAATTAGGTTGTGGAGATCGCCCCGAGCAATTTGACGGGTACCGGTGACCGCCCCCAAGGGTTGCCAAAGTGTACGGGTTCGGTGACCGCCCCCAAGGGTTGCCATTTGTACGGGTTCGGTGACCGCCCTCAAGGGTCCCTTAGTGGAATCACGGCATCTTGCATTGTGCGAGGGCGTGAGGAGATTACGGTGGCCCTAGTGGCTTCTTGGGGAGCATTGTGCCTCCACACCGCTCCAAACGGAGATTAGCATCCGCAAGAGTGTGAACTTCGGGATACATCGTCGTCTCCGCGTGCCTCAGTTATCTCTTATCCGAGCTCTTTACTTATGCACTTTACCTTGTGATAGCCATATTGCTTCTTGTCATATATCTTGCTATCACCTAGTAGTTTATCTTGCTTAGCATAAGTTGTTGGTGCACATAGGTGAGCCTAGTTGTTGTAGGTTTTGTGCTTGACAAATTAACCGCTAGGTTTATTCCGCATTTGTTCAAGCCTAAACCGTAATTATTTTAAAGCGCCTATTCACCCCCCCCCCCTCTAGG